>NC_133592.1:3286131-3452016 GCF_964106895.1 Numenius arquata
ATCCGCACAGTGCAAGTAAAAAAATCAAAGTCGGATTTGAAATTCAGTTCATAAAAATCCCAGCGGCCAATATCAAGCTTTATTTCTCTGTTTTGTTATAGGTCTTATAGTTAAAGATAATTTTTATATGATTTTGAAAGCTGGGAAAGGGACCAAAAAGTCTTTATTAATTCAAGTAAACAACTGTGGGATGTGGGACTCACGGCAGTTTTGAAAAGGCTTTTATATGTTACATCCCTTATTATTAGACGATTCCCAGCAAGAACTCACGAGCAAGACATCTGCTGTTCGAGTGCTACAAATGCTTTAATTTCCTCTCTCCATCAGCACTGAGTAACAACAGGCCTTTTTGTGTCCTCCTGGGTAGTGGCCGAGGCTGATTACTTCCAATCGACACCCGAACCAGTTCCAGTGCTGTGCCTGACCAGGGACTATGCCTCAACACGGCATTTTCTGATTTCCCAGTTTAAACGCATACTGAAGCTATCCCTCAACGCCCAACTAAGTTCCCAGTAACCCTACAGACCTCTCACAACTGGGAACAGTTTGCTTTGCATCTTCTTAAACTTATGTCCAAGTCTGTACACTTTTTTTTTTTTTTTTTCTCTGTTTATCTTTCTTGCAGAAGGCACGGGCAAAGGACATGCCCTTCTTCAGCCTGGAGAAGAGAAGGCTCCGGAGAGACCTCACAGCAGCCTTCCAATATCTGAAGGGAGCCTACAGGAGAGCCGGAGAGGGACTCTTGGTCAGGAAATGTAGTGACAGGACAAGGGGTAATGGTTTTAAATTGGAAGAGGGGAGATTTAGATTAGATATTAGGAAGAAATTCTTTCCTGTGAGGGTGGTGAGGCACTGGAACAGGTTGCCCAGAGAAGCTGTGGCTGCCCCATCCCTGGAAGTGTTTAAGGCCAGGCTGGATGGGGCTTTGAGCAACCTGGTCTGGTGGGAGGTGTCCCTGCCCAGGGCAGGGGGGGTGGAACTCGATGATCTTTAAGGTCCCTTCCAACTCTAACCGTTCTATGATTCTATACTCGTGGTGACTCACGGATGCCCTGCGAGGCAGAGGAGCGGTGATAAGGGACTTTGTGTATTATTTTCTATAAACCCCTGAGTCTGTTGCCCGGCCACAACCCCAGGGAGCGGGGTGGCCCCTGGCCGTTACCTCCATGGCCGGGTAGCTCAGCACCACCAGGGAGGCGCAGGCGCTGGTCTCGTCTCCTTTGATGTAGGATAAATCCACGCCTCCCACTCTCTCCAGTCCGGAGAAACCGGGATCTCTCTGCCACTCCTCGGTGTCCTCCTCCACCACGCTGGCTCCCAGCCGGGCCTGCTCGCTGCGGCGGGACGGCGCTGAGGAGAGGTCGGCCCCGGCCCCGGCCCCGCTCCATCCCGCCCGGCGACAACCGCACCGCACCGGGAGCGGGAGGAGCCCGCGACCCCGACCGTGGGGGCAGAGCCCCGAGGGGGGGCTCCTGTCAAGGGACCCCATCGCTTCTGGGGACGTGAGGACACCCCCGCTGGTTCGGGAGAGGGGAGTGGGGGCAGGCGGCTCCCATCACTTCGCGCTTCTCCTCAGGAGGGCAGCGGGATCCGCGGGGAGGGGACCCACAGGCAGGGGAGGGGACCCCCGGACAGGGGAGGGGACCCGGCCACGGGCGACAGGGGACGGCGGGTGAAGCGGGGAGCCCCGCGGCGCCCACCCCTCCACGCAGGGCCTAACCCGAGGCCTCGGGGCCGCTTACGGTTGCCATGGCCACCGGGCCCTTACCCCACCCCTCCCCGGGCGCATGCGCAGCCCGCCCGCCGCCCTCGGTACCGTTCCCAGGCGCGGAGCGTGGCCTCCGGCGGCGGCGCGGCCGGGCCCGCCATGGCGGCGTCGCGGCGGAAGGAGGCCTCACCCTCCCCGGCTCCCTCCCCCCGCCCCGGGAACGCGGGCGGAGAGAGCAGCCCGTTCCGGGAAGGGAGAGGACGAGCGGGGCCCTGCCCCGGGGGAGCGGCCGGGGAGGGAGCCGGTTCCGTCGGTGTTCGGGTGTGTGCTTCCAGCCCGGGCCCCGTCCTGCTCCTCGGGAAGGGGCAGCGGGAGGAGGAGCCCCTTCTGCACCTCAGTGACAATGAGATGTCAGGAAAAACGCAGGTTGCAAACAAAAAAAGTTTTTTGGTTTGGTTTTTTTTACAAAAAATCCTTCCTCTTTACAGGTTGACTGTATTCGTTTGGTTTTTCACGATGCCTTCAAAATAATCTCTGCTTAAAGGCACAGCTTTGTGTTTCTCCCCCATCCTGATACGTGAAAGCATCTGATCCGTGCATCATAATTTTGGTACTTAAGTTAGTAAAAAAAAAAAATGCTAACACCCCTCCCCAACCCCAAGCCCCTGAGGTTCTAGAATCTTCCCCCCCCCCCATGGTTGTGGCACAAGTCCCTGGGCAGGAGGAGGGGGTGGTGGCAGTGGTGCTAGCTCTCCCTGCGCTCTCTTTTGAAGAGAGCAGCTGCTTTCCAGGTCTCAGTTGCGTGAGAGAGGAGAATCTCGTCCGGGAACGTCTCTTCCAGCTCTGGAGCTAATTCGGAGCGTTTTTCGTCAAGGTAAGGAAGGAGCGATTCCTTCAGGCTGGAAAACAAAAGAGCAAACGAAGCATTAATAGATAGTGTATGGCAAACTACAAATGCCACATCGTATTTTGGATGGTAGGAATGCACCAACAGAGTTTCAATGTGTATTTTGAAATACAAAGGATGACAGGCTAGAGAACCCAGAAAGGGGATGCTGCAGGGATGTGCGTGTGGAAAGCTGACTCTGCTCCTCTGAGTGACCGCAAAAGTGCTTGTGTTTATCTTTAGCGCTCACCAACAGCAGCTCCTGGTGTATTCCAGCAGCATTCCCAAAATAGCTGGGGTAAGAGGAAGACGAGTCACACGTGCCAGAAACAGGCAGCGTCTCTTACAACTCCCTGTATATTCTTAATGGGGGTTGTGCTCCGTGTCCCATGGGGCGGTCATTTGCCAAGGGAACCCATCCCAGCGCGTGCGTTTTCAGCTGAAGTTAATACCAACAGCTGTGGGTCGGTTTGGGCTGCACAAACGTGTTACCTCCACGTGGGATTGAATTCTTGCACAGCTTGGACACGTCTCAGCTTCAAGACGATCATTTCGTGGAGCTCCTGCAGAAAGGTTTCCAGCCTTGAGTGGACAAGGAAGGTGTTGAGGAGCTTGGAAATCTCTGCACTGAGCTCTTTTTTGTAGGCTGGACTGATGTCTACAAAAGGATCCTAAAAATAAAGGGGGTGGAGGGGGGCAGAAATAAATAACCAACCAGATATATCTGAACAAGTTCATTTAGAGAAAAGGAAACAAGTGATTAGACACTGATGTTATCAGTGAGCCTTACCCTTCTGAGGCGCAGAAGCTGCTCAGATTTGTGGGTGGAGAGAAGTTGCCACAGGGCTATGCTGTGCTTTAGGTGGCATCCTCTAAGGGCCTGAAAGGAAAGCGCATGTAGGGAGTGAAAGTGGATGCGAGGGGTGTATTTAGGAACCTGCGCACACCCTGCCCACGCCAGTGGAGCGAGCACAAGCGCAGAGAGTTCAGCAGGGAGTTCACTGAGCCCTTTTAACACGGGTATCAAAGCCCATCTGGATTCTCTCTCCCTCTTCCCCATTTTGCCTCCAATAATCCATCTTTTTGGTATCATGAAAGGGAGCGGGAAAGTGATAGGGCTCTGTCACACGTACTTGTGAGAATATAGTGCCTTTGCCCCCTTGTCAGCAAAGGGGCTCTTTTCACACATCCTTAGGAGATAAACCCTTCCCCCATCACCACTTTGGAGAGGTAAAGGGATATTTTCAATCCGAGCAGCCAGTGGCTCTGCGAGCTGACTCATAATTGAACGCTCTGCCTTTTCTCAGTTTTAGCATTGCAACTAATTATGCTGACACTCGGCTGAGAATTCTCCTTCCTGGTGCTGGCAGAAGAGCCTGGATCTGCAGGGAAGACCACAGCCTTCTGCAGTCCCACTCCTGACTTTTCTGTGGGGTTTTGCAAGGACCTGCTACTGAGCATCACAAGCCATTAGATGCTCCCACCTTGCAAACACTGGTTATAGGGGAAGAGAAATTGTATCCCCCTCTGTTGTTGAATCTGGTGGGGAGGGAGTTCTATCAAACACCTTTTCAAGCTGAACTTTTGCTGGGGTAGGAGATCAGACTGGCTGGATTTAGTGTGTGTGTATATATATATATATATATTCTTTACCCTCTAAGAGTAAGAGCTTTCCTCTCAGGACTCACCCGCAGCACGTGAGGGTTTGTCTGGTCACCCATCTGCAGAACATTTTGGATGTATTCAGCCAGCAGCATCTCAGGATTCTCTCCAGCCATGGCCAGGAACCCCAAGGTGATTTCAGTGACGGACAGAGCATCACAGGCATCGCTGTAAGACTGTAGTTCCCCACTGATCATGTTCATCACAGAACTGGGGAGAGCACTCTGAAAACCATCAAGTCAAAGCAGTTGCTAACATTAGTTTAGAGCCATTCCTTATTGCTAGTCAAGTCATTAAAGTCATGGAAGATGGCAGAGCCCCAGATTTAGGAAAGTGAAAAAGCTTAACTATATACCTTTCCTTTGTAAATCCTGCCTGACAAAAGAAGGCCAGTTGGTACATATTTAAGGCATGCTCAGAGATCAGTGGACAAGCCTTCAGAGAACAAGGCAAGCAGCAGAAGACAAACATAACATTTCTTGGGATGCCAGGGCTCACACACTTGCCCTGTTTCCTCCAGTGCAGAAACTCACCTGATCCACCTTATCCCTGACATCATTGAACAGCTGTTCGCAATTCCGATCGTGTCTGTACACCAGGGTAGGAATTCCCTGTCAGGAGAGAAAAGAACCCCGTGGTTGTAAAGCTTTGGTCACGTTGCTAACCCTGCTATGGCCCAGGCCTGGCTGCAGGGAACACCGCAGGGCTCCGACCTCAGCAAAGAAGCCATCTGCAGAAAGCACAGCCGTCTCCTACCTTTGGGGTGATGAGTGGTTTCCCCTGCAGGAACTTGCTGATAACTTGCTGCTGGATCCTCTCCAGATCAAAGTCCTGCAATGTCTCCCCTCCCTTCTCCATGCTGTACTGGCAGTTGGACAAGATCAGAGGAATCAGGTCTCTCTCCACCTCATAACTGATCAGGTGCAGGTCGGCCACTTCCGACGCGCTGATCAAGTACCTGCAGGAGAGAAAAGAGTCTTCATTTCGAGCAAAAAGCCTTTATGAAGCAGGGAAAGCTGATCGTGGTAGCAGCTAATACAACAGGACACCACCCCACCCCACCCCACCCCCCAAAAAAAAAAAAAAAGCCTAGCTGGAATAGCAACACACCCATCATCTTCCTTGATGTGTTTGTTGACGGAGCGGATACAGTTGTTGTGTAGAGCGATGAGGTAACTGGTCAAGGCTGTGGAGCAGAGGCCCAGCCCCTGGCGGCGTGGCAGAAGGACCTCGAGCTCGCTGTCCAGGGTCAGGTCAGCATCGCAGTAGCCTTTAGGAAGTTTGATTTCCCCTGAAATAAAAGGCAGAGGAGACTGCTGCCTGAGGTGGCCCAGAGCCAGCCGGCCTCTCCTGAGCCAACCCAGGTCAGGAGAAAGCACAGAACCCAAAAAAAGCAACGCTCTTTCCATTACTGGTAAGCACTAAAGAGAGGAAAATCAGGTGAGAATACTACAAATTCTTCCATTTGCACCTAGATCTTCTTAAACCTTTAATGGCCAAGGCCAGTTTTGAGGCTGTGTCCCAGCATCACTGATGGGAGGAACTCAGAGCTGAGGAAGGGCAGCAGCAGAGGAGCATGGTCTGAAAGCCAGCACCTCCTGCCTCCATCACTCCCCAAACAGCGCTGGGAAAGAAGGGTTCTTACCGTTGGTGTCCAGCGAGCTCCTCAGCTTGTTCCAAACAGACAGAAACACGTTCACTCTCCTCTGTAACAGGTCCCTCATCACATCTGAGGAATCACATCCTCCTGGAATCTCTGCTAAGGCACATGGAGAATAAAGAAGTGATTGGAAACAGCCAACATGGCTTCACCAAGGGCAAATCACATCTGACAAATCTGGTGGCCTTTTATGATATTGCCACAGCCTTGGTAGACAAGGGCAGAGCAACAGACGTCATCTACCAAGATTTACGCAAAGCGTTTGACACTGTCCCACATGACATCCTGGTCTCAGAATTGGAAAGGCATGGATTTGATGGATGGACCACTCGGTGGATAAGGAACTGGCTGGATGGCCACACTCAGAGGGTTGCGGTCAACGGCTCAATGTTCAAGTGGAAGCCAGTGATGAGTGGTGTTCCTCGGGGGTCAGTACTGGGACCAGTGCTGTTTAACGTCTTTGTTGGAGACATGGGATAGAGTGGGATAGAGTTTGCCAACGACACCAAGCTGTGTGGCACAGTCGACGTGCTGGAAGGAAGGCATGTCATCCAGAGGGACCTGGACAGGCTGGAGAGGTGGGCCTGTGCAAACCTCATGAAGTTCAACGAAGCCAAGTGCAAGGTTCTGCACCTGGGACATGGCAATCCCAGGCACAAATACAGTTTGGGCAGAGAATGGCTGGAGAGCAGCCCTGAGGAGAAGAGCTCGGGGGTGTTGGTGGATGAGAAGCTCAACATGAGCCAGCAGGGCACGCTGGCAGCCCAGAAAGCCAACCACATCCTGGGCTGCACCAAAAGAAGTGTGGCCAGTAGGTCGTGGGAGGTGATTCTACCCCTATGCTCTGCTCTCGTGAGACTCCACCTGGAGCACTGTGTCCAGCTTTGGAGTCCTCAATACAGGAAGGATATGGACCTGTTGGAACGGGTCCAGAGGAGGGCCATGAAAATGCTCAGAGGGCTAGAGCACCTCTGCTATGAAGACAGCCTGAGAGAGTTGGGGTTGTTCAGCCTGGAGAAGAGAAGGCTCCAGGGAGACCTTATAATGGCCTTCCAGTATCTGAAGGGGGCTACAGGAGAGATGGGGAGGGACTCTTGATCAGGGAGCGGAGCGATAGAACAAGGGGCAATGGTTTTTAATTGGAAGAGGGGAGATTTAGATTAGGTACTAGAAAGAAAATCTTTGCTGTGAGGGTGGTGAGAGCCTGGCCCAGGTTGCCCAGAGAAGCTGTGGCTGCCCCATCCCTGGAGGGGTTCAAGGCAGGTTGGACAGGGCTTTGAGCAACCTGGTCTGGTGGGAGGTGTCCCTGCCTAGGGCAGGGGGGTTGGAACTGGATGATCTTTAAGGTCCCTTCCAACCTGAACCATTCTATGACTCTGTGAATAACAGAAAGATAAACCCTTGAAACACCTTTTACTGGCCAGAAACACCATGAAACTCCGTAATATATGAATTTACAAAGCACACCACTGAACTCCAGGCAACTCCTCAAGCAGATCAAGAGAGACTAAATAGGCATGAAACAGTTTTCTAATGTTATCAAATTGAGTCATTTGTTCCATTTGCTACTATTCTTCCCTATTGTCTGCTATTGACCCAGGCTGCAAGTCTGGATGGATCCTTGCTCTGACTCAGCACGACTTTTAATTACTTCTCCATAAGTCCTTAAAGACATAAGTTATTGCACCTAAGTACAATTGAAGGACTTGCCACAAAACATCTGTGTGCCGGTCACAAATGGAAGGGAAGGACATCTCTTCCAGCTCTTGGGCAGGCCCTACTCCAGGGCAGAGCTTAAAAATTCAACATACCCACTGCTGCAGCCAGGGATTTATCTTGCCTCTCCCTGAGGAGAGTCCCCACCCCCTTATGAACAACCTTCCTGTGCTTCGTTCTCTTTAAACCCATCTGAAGACCTTTCCAAGCATAACTCCAGGGTTAAGGTCTCCCAATTCATTTGGGTGGGAGTTAGAAGGAAAACATGAGGGCTTAAGACTGCAAGCTCAAGAGAAGTTTCCACCTTCATTTTCAAGTGCACAATCCAGTGCTTTTTGTTTCACTAATTACAGTTTCAGCAAAGGCTTCTCACCTGAGAGGGGTTCCTTGAGGAAGTCTCTGATGGAGCAGTGCCTGACATCAGTGGTGTTCTGAAATCGCCTCACCAAGTCTCTCTGCAGAGCCAGAATCTCTGGTAGGAATTTAACCAGCCTCAGCTCCGGTTCCTGGAAGAGGAAAGGGGCCTGTGAGCAAGGTTGTCCTTGCACAAACCAGTTTTGCACACTTTTGTGGAATTACTTGTTAAATGTTTAAAAGAAAAAAATATTCTACATGTGCAGTTCTCAAGATTATAGGAAGTTCTGAGACTAAAGACACCGTATAATCAAACAGTGATTTGGTCCTGGACAACTGGCTCGAGGCAACCCAGCCTGAGCTGGGGGTTGGATCAGTGACCTCCAGAGGTCCCTTCCCACCTCAACCAGTCTGGGATACTGGGAGCTGATCTCTGAACATTGCACTCTCCCATCCCTGTGTCACACCCACCATCTGCAGGAACTTCCAAAGGAGAGGGATGGTGTCCTTGGCATTCTTTTGCTGGACTACGTGGCCCAGGTTCTCCACTGAGATCTTCTTCCGGCAGCTCCACATCTTGGAATGATGTATGTGACTGTCCTTTGGCAGCTGGGACAGGAAAGTGGCCGGGTCGCCATACACTATTTTCACTATTGGATTGGAAGAAATTCTCTCATCCTCTTGTATTTGTCTATTTAACTTCCGAAGTTTTTTATCCAAATCCTGCATTTAAAATAAGAAAAAAAAAAAAAAAGAAAGGGAGAATAATATCAGAATCGGCAACATCCTACCATGTCAAACCTCCACTGGGGTATATTTTCCTAATAGCTCGATGAACAAATACATCAAAGCAGAAGATGAACTCCTCAGGAAGGCATGTAAAACACATACTGCGATACAGCTGTTTATACCACAAAGTTACTCTTTGTTCTCCAGCTCATCCAACTCACAGGTCTTCCATTCTCACCATGATGTATATGGGGGCAAAAAAAGGCAGAGAGGGTTCATTCGGGGCAACCGTGTGCTCACTTGGACAAATACTTTCAATAGAGCTAAGACATTTTTGCTTTTCTAGCTACACAAAATCTTCACAGCTCAACTCTAGTCTCAGATACTCATTTCCACAGGTAGAATAAAGTTGGCTGACTCTTACAAATCAAAGCTAACCTGCAGTTGTGTCATCGATGGCTTGGCTTTAGGAATAGCTAGGTGAAAAGTGTAGCACAGATACCACAGCAGGTCAGGTTACCAAATAAGTGGATTTTGAACTGCTCAACTACTGAAATTTTATATAGCAAATTTCTCACCTCCAATTCAGGAGCAATAATTGTGTTTGCAACAATTTTTTCCCATTTGTTTCTCTCCTCCTTGGTGGAAAGCACAGCACTGAATTGAACTGGCCCTGCAACAGGAATATTTAGTCTCTTATATCTGCAATATTTCACTTAAAAGCAAGCACAGATTCTCTAAGCTTCCAGATGTGGCATCCTTGCAAATTAGCGTGATGAGCCAAGAGCAATTACAGAAATCCTAGAAGCTAAATGAGTATCTTGGTCAAGCTGGAGAGCATCATCCAAACCAGCACACAGTGACTGCAGTTTTTCCAGAAACCTCAGTGCAGTCATTCCTGTGAATGATGTGGACGTTTATACAAGTCGTTCATAATCCCAGAAAGGTTAAACAAGTTGTCCAAGGTCAGACCACAATCAATGACAGACCAAAGGACAGAGTTTGGAATACTGATTTGTGCTGTCACACTAAAAATACAGCTATGACACATAAATCCCCACTATGACACAATGACTCATGTCAACTTGAACTCCACATTCTACCATGAACCAGATCCTGCCCTCCCTCTTCTACCAAACAGCTTCTTGGTAGCTCATTTAGAGTGCAGCATGTGGATTATATACAGCATGAGATACTGCACTTTGAGGAGTTCCTCTGCTCGTGAGCTGAAAGCTCTGTCCATGTGTCATGAGGTTATTTACTCAATAATTCCTTTTCAGAATTAGGCACCAAACCTTGCAAACCCCACGCGAGGCAATGGAGAGAGAATTAAACAGTCAAAAATTCTTCACTCCCTACAGCAAGAAACAAGCCTCAAATTTCTGGATCTTCCTCATCAGCTCAGCTTCTGCCTCTTGGAAATGGTTTATTAGCAAAGATGCTAAATAACTGCTGCCCTGGAAATGCTGATGTGCTCCTTACACTGGCCTGGGTGCTGTTGGGTGTCCCTCAGGATGCTGCCAAGGACGAGATGAAGGATGTTGACAGTCTCATCCACGCTCTTCCCCAAAATTCTTGTCAGCTGTACCAAGTCCTGCTGAATATGCTGCTGAAGGAACCTCACCAAGTTGGGCACCGGTGGCTTGATAATCTTTTGAAGTGACTAAAGAGGAAGGAAAGGGAAGAATGAGCACAGGCAGTAACATCCAGCTCAAGCACAAGGCACTCGGAGCTACAGTCCATCAGAAAGTCTCAGCTCCATCCTGTAGGATTCCTCCCACCAGAACACACACAGGTCCGTGTCTATACGCACACATGCAAGTGCACAAAGGAACCAAAAATCCCTCCTGGGCAATGAGGGAAGTGAATTTGGGTCTCATGTCCTCAAAGACTGCCCCAGTTAATTGGCAATATGATGAAAAGGACGGGCGTCATACAGAGGTTTCACTACATTTCATGTGGCCACTTGGAACTATTATTGGGAGATACCTGAGGATCTTTTGTGGCTCCCAGCAGCATTGCCAAATGCACGAGCAAGCGCATCAGCATGAAGACAACAGGGGACATGTCCCGATCAGACACTCCTGCTGTTTTTCTGTGGTTTACATCTCCAAGTATGTGTCCAGTTTGAGTTCTGTCTTCATTACTCCTGTTGGAAAGTACATATATAGTTTTTTGCCTTGACAAAAACACATAAGAGATGTCTTTGATACCCAGTAATGTCTTTTTGACCCATAAGTTCTTTGAATGCCATAAAAGCTGCCAATTAAAAGTGCTACAGGGGAATGAGGACTTCCAGTAAGTTTTCTATGCAAATAAGCCGATTTGTTTGGTTTTACTGGCTGGTTACTCTTCCTTGGACATCTCTTCCAAGGAAGAGATGAAAGAGGTAATGTTCAGCCCTGTAGGGCAAGATTAGCCAGCTCTGTGCTGGATAGACAAGAAGCCACTGCTGTTAGAATTAGTAACTTTAACGTTCTTACACAAGAGCTGCAAGTGCTGATCCCCTGGGAGGCCCAGGTGGGAGCCAGTGGGGAACGCCACATGCCACCTTTCAGGCAGCAGCATGAAGTGGTTGGTACCTTTTGCCCTGGAAGCACGACAGGCAAGTCCTACATCATTTCGCACTGAAAAGGTCAATGAATCGAAGCCTACCGGAATTCTCGGAAGCCAGGCAGTGCTTTATGTTGTTCCCCTCCAATTCGGATACCACAGTCGAGGCAGTAGCTCATTTCCATGGGGCGGCCACACTAGCAAAAAGCAAAATGAGAACGCTGAACTCCAGAGCAAGAGCCACTCCAGCAGAGAAAGAGAACAAAACAAAAATCCAAGCTGTAACTGGTTAATTCAAAAGCTGCTATATACTGGGAAACAGACCTCCATCTCTTCTTTCCTAGATTTATGGTATAAGCTGTGTTAAAGCTATTCTAAACCTTACACTACAATGGCAAAAAAGATTTGTAATATAGAGAATTTAGAAAATGAACTGCCGTGCTATAGAACATAAAAACCAGTAAATAAAATAAAACCGTTTATTGTTGAAAACACCACCTGCTTAAAACCCCACCAATCTCAAATTCTTACCTCTCCTACAAGGCAGGGGTGGCCGTTTGGACACGCTAGCAAGAAAGAGAAACAAAGAGGACAGTGTTATAACAACAGACATTTATAAAGCCCCTGTTCTTTCCTTTCATAGGGACCATCATCTTGGAGCAAGAAATATGCTTCAAGATCTAATCAAAAGCACGGACAGCCCCAAAGCTCAAAGGAATCACTCCTGTGGGGGAACCCAAGGAATTTTTCAGTGCACCTCTCCTCGAGGAACAAGGAACAAGCCTGAAAGATTCTGCTGTCAATACCAAAGGGGCTGGAAGCATGAAAGAGGAGTGTGTCTGTCCTCACATTTGGAACAGTTTCATCCAAAAACCAAGGATTATCCTTCAATGTCTTTCACAGCCAGAGGAGCACTTACTGTACCAGTGCAGAGAGGCCACTCCTTCCCAGGTCCTCGCCTGAACCATTATATCTTCTGGCATTGTAGGCAGAAAAGAGTGCTAAGGAGGAAAAAGGGAAAAAAAAGGTGACAAATGAATACATGTATCTGTTCTTTCTTGTAGCAGTTCCTCAACTAGCTCCTTATTCATGTTAGGGAACAAGAGACGTCTGAAAGCAGAGGTCACACACACAGATTATGCACATTTTCAAATTCCACCTTTGAAAAATCCACTCTTAAGAACTGTCAATATTGTTAAGCCTTGTGCAGGCATTCTCTAGACATCCTGAACTAGGTTCCTCTTGGGGTGGCTTGATGCACCCTGGTGTGTAGCAGCACATTTCCTTGTGCCATGGAGAGCAAGCAGCAGATCCCTCCACCCCAACTCAGCCCAGGGCTCCATCACCCTCTAGAGCACATAGGTCCCCACAGTGTGACGTGCCAACAGCTTCCAGACTTGCTTGCTCAAATGTCTGCAAAAGTATTTGCCTGATATGGCTCAGGATGCAAAGGTACCTTGAAAAAGTACCAGTCCAGAGATGCTTGGTGTGCTAATTAATCCCAACAACACTGAAAAAAAAGCATACATCGGTAATTCACAGCTAAAACAGTAAGTTGGTGCTTTTGATGTCAAGAAAGCTTAGGTTAGAGAGGACCCAGCAGATACATGAAAGAACTAGCAATACGCTGAATTACCATCCCAGTTAACTCTCTTTACCTCCATGGTGCGTGGATGGAATGCCAGGTTCCTGAGGGGCTGCAGGACAGGGCTCTGCACGCACAGCAGGACGGCTGCGGTGTGAACAGCCATCTCAGCCAGCGCTCCCCCGTGGCTGAAGCTCTGAGGATCCACTGCCAGAGACGGCAGCGAGTTCATCACCAGAGAAGTTGCAAAGTGCTGCAGGTCTGGAGAATTCAGGGCTTGGGAGTTCTGGATGAACTCAGTCATAACATCTCTTTGCTGAAAGCACATATTTAAAAGAAATAAAATCAGCATGATATCGCCCACCAAACTGGAGAGGAGCATCAGCTGCTTTCCCATGCTGTGCTGCCCCTGCTTTGAAAACATGCTCAGTTTGCTCTGATCAGGACATGACTGTATTTGGGGCAGAAGAACAAAAGGCTCTTCCACCGCTGATTTAAATCTCGTTCACCTTTATCAGTGACATGTGTTTGTCACGAGCTTCCAAAGTGAAGTATCTCACCTGCTCCTTGGGGTGAAGATTTGAATCACTAACTCCGTACAGGGCAGTGACCTCCCTGAAAAGAGCCAGGAGCAGATGGACAGACCGTACCGCCGGGGGGTTACGCAAGGCCTGGAAAAGAAGAACTGATGATGTGGCACGGAAGAGGCTGTAGTTGTCACAGCTGAAGTTTGACAAGGCTACACAGGTATGGGCAGGCACGGAGAGGGCTTGAAGCGTCTTTGATTATCTGCCTGCTCCCCAGCCAGTTGGCTCCACGGTGCCTGTATCGCTCACGGCAAAACAACTGCTGCCGTATATTACAAGGGGAGAAACACGAGACGAGGCAACCAACAGAAACAGCCCCAGAGTTACATATGCTAGAACACAGATGAGAAAATAAAGCAAACTTGTGGCTGCCAGGATAAGCCAACAGTAACTTCCAGGCAAAGGCAACCCCGGCATCTCCACTGGAAGAGCCACTGCTAAGAGAAACACATAAAGCTTAACCGCTGGCCACCCAGACCCTAGAACAGGATTATGGTGAGGAGCACGTGTCCTACCTTCTCTGCCTCTAGAAGGCCCTCAGTCTTACATTCGATCATGGCTTTCCCCACGGCGTCGCGCAGGACTCTGTAATTGTCGCCGCAGGCCAGGTAACGATCAATGTGATTAGACTGGCTGTTCTGTACCTACAAAGGGAAGAGGCCAGGGTGAGCTCTGTGGACATTCACCAGCCATGGGATAAGGCAGAATCTCCTCTTCCTCCCAAGAACTGGGGCATTTCAGCCTTCGCAGAGAGAGAGCAGGGCAGCGTGGCAACCCAAACAGCTTCTCACTGCCATAACAGGCTCCAGAGAGAGAGCATGAGGATCTCACCTTCCCAATCACTCCTGCTGCGGTGAGTCCCCCAGAGCCACCCAACAGTAGAAACCCCCCAAAGCAGCACGAGCTGAGGACTAAGAGGAGACCACAGCCATCTCCAAGGAGACACCTCTTCTTTACCTGCTGAAGAATTTCCACTGGAAACACCCAGTCAAACTGTGCCTCTGTAACAAGCTTCTGAGCAAATTCCATCCCATACTGACTAGCAATTTTCCGGACTAGGAAAACACGATGCCAGTTGTTCTTGGCGAGGCCACAGAACCTCCTCACATTTGCCAGGTAACGCCGTTTCTCCTCAACCTTGTCTTGCTCTGGAGGGGAAAAAAGTATTAAAAAAAAAAAAAAAAGGCAAAACCACATCCTGCCTTGTAAAACTTGTACACAGCATTCCCACATTTGACAGCAGGATAATCAGACTTACCTGTGGGCTCGTGCAAGTCAAAGAGTAACTCTGCAGCCCTGCTCAGGTACAAGCGAACCTTGGCCACCGCCTGCAGATATTCCACAGATGATTCTTGAGGAGTTTCTCCATTGTTCTTTGGGAGGTAGTTCTCTGGAAAGCCTCCCTCTCCAGGCAGATAGTTTATATGCTCATGTCCAAGGCTGCCCTCAGACTTTTCACACATGGAATCCTAAAGATGGGCCGGAATATTGCATGAGCGGCAGAACCACTTAAATCAGGTACTTAAATCTCCAATGCATCCTCACTGCAGTGAGCACGTTAAGCTTTCAGGTCTCTCCCGGCACCCTCCAGCCCAAAGCCATTACCTCCTTCCGGTGGTCTCTCCAGTGCTTATCCTAGACCCCTGCCACCTCACCAAACACCTTCCTCTGCAATAAGCCCAGGCTCTCCCCAGTATTTCCTAAGCTTTAGCTGAGCTCAAAGATTATGAGCGTGATGAGTGGCCACAGACCAAAACACCCATTGCATGTTCCAAGATGCCAAGCTCCACCTGTCCTTCCTTGAGCAAGAATACAAAGTTTGATCTTATCTACAAAGTCACCATTTTAATGAAAACTACCAGAAATTAAACCTCAACCCTGCTGTCAAGTTTGTTTAAAGTTGTCCAAAGCATTAAAAGTTACGCAGGGGGAGGACAGGGAACAATCCAAACAGCGTAATCATCTAAAGCTTTGCAGACAAAGTGTCTGGGAATACAAGAACGTAGTCCGGTAATGGAACCACAACTCGAGATCTCCCTGCCTGCTGCGCTCCTGGGCTGGAGTTTGAGTCTTGTTGGGCCTCTCTTAACACTTGGACACCTGCCCAAGGCGTCCAAGAGACAGAGGCCTTCGGGAAGCAAGGCTGGTTACTGGAGAGCAGGTTCTGACCAGCCGATTTGATATCATCTTCCTTTTGGGCTTTCTCGCTGGGCAGCCAGGTACGTGCACAAGAAACTGGCCTAAAATTCCAGAAGAATTTCTATTCTTGACTTTTTAATTCCTGCAACAGTTTCATTGCCAAGCTCTTACCTCCAAGCAGTTGACAACAAGCAAGTAGAGTTCTTTTTTATCGTTGTTCTCTAGGATCTTGCTGTGCTCTACCCGGGACAGGTAGTCTTGCACATCGTTTTTCACTTCATTGAAGCTACAGGAGAGAGAAACACCCCCTTTACCACAGCTGCAATACTGACAGCTACCAGTTATGTCCTAAATCACCATCAAAAGACTCGTTATGTCCACATGACAGCTGGGGGTCACCCTGGATCCATCTGGAAGATGGAAAAGCACTTGTGCCATGTTTTGCGAGGTGTCATCCAGCATCTGCTGAAACATAGGTTATATTTATGCCCAGAGTCAAACGAGATGTTCTAGGGTATTTGAAATAACTGCATGGGAATTGCAGACGCAACATGGGAACTACAGGAAACTCATTCCCTTCCGTAAAAGCAGCTTGAAGCCAGGCAGGACACTTGGGTGTCTAAGATAACATGAAACGCATGGAAGGACAACTGAATTGAGTCCTAAGGGTCACAGGAGCTCTCACCTGAAATTCAAATGGATGGGACTTGCTATATAAATGTAAACATCTCTATTTGAACTAGTCACCCTGGACTCCTCTTGTGACAAACCAGTCAATGCAGCTGATGGGTGAGGGCTGATGGTTTAATTAATTAATGCTGGAGCGCGTTTAGAGAAGGGCAACGGAGCTGGTGAGGGGTCTGGAGCACAAGTTTTGCTGAGGGAGCTGGGGGTGTTCAGCCTGGAGAAAAGGAGGCTGAGAGGAGACCTACTCGCTCTCTACAACTCCCTGAAAGGAGGGTGTAGGAAGGGCAGATCGGTCTCTTCTCCGAAGTCACAGGCGATAGGATGAGAGGAAATGGCCTCAAGTTGTGCCGGGGAGGTTTAGACTAGACATTAGGAAAAAATTCTGCACTGAAAGGGTTATTAAGGATTGGAACAGGATGCCCAGGGAAGTGGTGGAGTCACCATCCCTGTAGGTGTTTAAAAGATAGGTAGACTTCATGCTGAGGGACACGGTTTAGTGATGGTTTTTGTCAGTGTTAGGTTGGTGGCTGGACTCGATCTGAAAGGTCCCTTCCAGCCTCGCAATCTTATGATTCTACCACCAACAATGCCTAATTAGCATTTCTAGGGCGTACGTCACCTGATCTGTGTTACGCATCTGATTTAGGAGAGGATCACAGCTGGGAAATGGCTTTCTGTGCACTGACTGCAAAAGGAGGCCAAGGAGCCGGTGTGAATGGAGGGGTCTGTCTAAGCACACAAAAGATGGTTCTTAGTTAAATGTCCGTGGACGAGGAGTATCGCTTTGCTGATCTACAGCACGTCAGTTAGTCACCACCCACGGTCAGCACAGGTTTAGGTTAAGAACAGCCAGGTAAATCTGGTCAGATACTTCAACACAAGTTATCTGCAAGCCAGCTGAGTAGCACAACTAATACAAAGGAACAGGATGAATTTCATTTGTAATGATACAAATGCAATGAAACAGGATGGAAGTGGGTTTGATGAGGTGATGAAAAACAAAGCCGAACCACCCCCTGGTGTAACTTCCATCCACCATCTGACTGTCCTCACCTGTACTTCAAGAGGAGCTTCAGCATTACTGAGCGGATGATGGGAGTTTCATCCACTTCGTCGTTAAATGGGGACAGAAATTTTGTGTAGATAGCAGGGGGATCTGTGGAGATCAGAAAAAGACAAGTTTGGGAGGTGAGAGAAAGCGGCAAGAAAATCATCTCTGTGAGGCTGAGTGATAGGATGAAGGGAGCTCACCTGAACCTTTCAGGAGGCTCCTGTGAACAAACAGCAGATTAAGGAGTTCCTGGATCACCCCTGCCTCGGGGGGTTCATTGTCCTTAAAGCACATGGTAGTGACCATATCTATGAAGAAATTATTGCACCTCTGCCGGAACAGGGCATTTCTTGCAATGGCATCTCTAGGGGAAGGGTAAAAAGCATTAGGACAATGTTCAAATACTGAACCATTTAACTAATGCATGAAGCGAAGCAGACACAGGCAGAAGTCACCGAGGTGAGATATTTTTCCAGCTTTCCAAAATGCTGGATTTGTGCAACACTTCAGTGGCACTGACTGCAAAGGCTCTATCACATCAGCAACTAAGATTATAAATGGCAATGTGATACCGGGTACATTTTCCAAGAGATTTTTGCTAAGCTATCACAAAGCGATCCAAGGTTACAAGCAGCTCCCTCATCCGATTTAGCCCCTGCTGAAGTCTTCAGCTTTAGCTCTGGAACTACAGTTTTCTTACAGGGGCCAAGGCAACTTCCTGCCTTCTTTTGAAGCAATAAACAGAAAATGGACAGGGCTCATTCCAGCTGCAGAAAGAGCGGAGCAGAGTTCCCTCCACCCATTTCTGCTTGTGTTGACAAGTTCAGCGAAGCTGAATTCTGCATATCGGAATTCCCTCACGCAACCAGCCCCCACCACACGGCTTCCACCTCGGACAAGCTGGAGGTACCTGAGCTCCACGGAGACATCTAAATCAACATCCTCCAAAGCAGCTCTGCAGTACGGACAGTGCATCTGTGCTGGTACTAGCCATGTTCTGATGCACTTCTGACAGACCACGTGGGAGCACGGCAGGCAGACCGGATCCTTCGGCTCTCTGAAGCAGATCGGACACGGCTTCGGATCAGATCTGTAATTCAGAAACAGCAACGAACACAATTGTTCAGTGTTGTACTACCAAAAGCCTTCGAGCAAGATGTTAATCTGCACCTAGTCCAAGAGGAGATAATTTAGGATTTGTTGGCTAACTGCTTAGCTTCAGGGTGCAGAGCAAAAAGGAAGTCATTGCTCTTGGTTTGGCACTGGTGACACTGTCCCAGCACCGCCTCAGGCCCAGAAACATGCTGGCAGCACAGGCAATATTCCTACAGGCCCTGGGGCCTGTTCTCAATGTCACTACCTGTAGAGCCTGTTGCTGACTTCATCTTTGCACTGGCACAGCACTTTCATCACTGCAACGAAAGTTGGATGAGTCTTCATGTCTGAATCGTGCTGAAAACACTGCAGAGGAAAAGGACAAAGCGAAATGACTCAGCTCTAACACCAGAGACAAAAATTCCCATGGTCAGCAGGAGCAAACAGGGAAGAGGTGAAATCACACCTTTGCTTACCTTGGCAAGAATCAAAGTGTATTTTTTCACTAAATTCTCAAATTCTGGCATCAGAGTGTCAATGCCAAACAGCACGTGTTCTACAAACAGAGCCATGGAGAAAACCTGGTTCCAGCAGACCCTGTGGGAAGGAAAACGTGATTTCAAACAGTATAATTATGAGCTGAGAGCACGAATGGAAGTGCAGCACCAGGTTCGGTCTAGTGATCTCCCTGCTTTTCATGCTCACCACTGCAGAATTTGGGCACTTCTCATGCACCTTCTTGCTTTGCCCTTTGGTTCTCAGCCCTGGCTTTTTGACAAAGCACCCACCAGGACCTAAACACAGCGAGGTTATGGCCCAGTTAACCACCCTTTCTTTGCTTCAGTTACAGTAAACAAGGGCTGTGAGGAACTGGGGTAGCTCTCTGGGCTTGTCTTTCAAGACAAGGCTCCACCTTAGATGCAGCGAAGTTCCTCATCTCTCACAGTCTTTACGTGCGTGGGGTGGAGAGACATCGGACATTCCTGATTAACGGGAACCCAATGAAAGCTTTAAATAAACCCCGAGCCCAGCTGGGATGCACTGGATGATACTGCCAGATTTAGAGGGAGAACTGACGTGAGATGAGGGGAAAAAAAACCGACCTGGCTCTTGATGCTTGGTATGTAACCGAGTCTAGTAGGAACCCAGAAAGGTCTGCAAAGTCTTCGTCTGAGAAAAGCAGCAACTGAGCAGCTTCCAGCCTGTACTAATACTCTTATTAACAGCAAGGCAAGAGATCGAGGTTGTGAGCAGATCTGCGATACATACTCGAGCTTTTTTAGCAGCCGATGGCACCAACTCCCACTCCTCTGCAAATCCTTCTCTTTACAAAGGAATTCAACAGGCATTCGAAGATTCTTCACTTTGTGCAGCCAGGTCTCTGGATGCGCTGTCTCCACTTGATTCGCCAGCTCTTCAACACATCCAATTGCAGCCAACACATCCAAAACCTAGATACACAGGGTGTAAGACAGGGTGTAAGAATAACACAACAGTTGCAGCTTAGAATTATTGATGAACCTTGGGCTCTCAATCTGGTTCACTATAACATGTGTTCTATTGAGCAATGTTCTACTTCATTATCTTAAGCTCTGGAATTCTCATGTTCACGGCTCACATCATTAGCACATCCTATTAACCCACGCGAAAGCAGGGCAAACTATTTTAAATCCAATGGTAACACAGCAGATTATTCCTAATACTGAGGATCCCGACTGAGCGCGTGCTTCCCACTTCACTATCGCTGAAATCAAAAGGAGACCGAACGCTAATTCAGTGAAGACAGAGCTCTCTGCTAAGGCTGCGGACCACAAAACGCCTGGTAGTGACCCTACCATCTCCGAATGTGGTATTCCATGTTCTTTCTGGTTGAGAAGGCAGTGAGCTACATGGGGGTGGACAGCCAGGATCCTGGAAAAGTTCTGCAGGCGGCTCTTGAACCGATCATATCCAAGGTGGACCCAAGGCAAGGATGGCCCCATCTCCTCTCTTCTGGGAGATGTTGCCTTCCATTCCTCTATGCAGGATAAGAATGCGATTTGGAGACACTGAAAGTTTAGAAAAGAAGTTAAAATCAAAATTAAGAAAGCATTTTTCTAATTCATTTTGTACTGGAAATCCTGGCAAAATTCTCTGAAAGAAGAGAACCCATGCTTTACAAAGAGAGCCTTAGATGATGTGTCACTTGTTACAGGTGCTCCCCTGGAAGTCAGCAGCCATTTGGTGATCATTTGTGGCCACCGTGCTATTAGTCCATCTCAGAGGGGTTGTGTCTGAGAAGGCAGGATTGATACAGAAGGGCACATTCACAGGCATCGTGCTTTTCTCTCCATCCAAAGGGTTTCCAGCTCTCGTTCCAGACACTCACCTGCAGCTCCTTGGGGGAGGACACACCAATGGTCAAGACAATAAAGTCTTTGATATAGCAATGGAAGAGCATCTGCCTCTCTTCCTCACTCAGAGCAGAGATAAATTTTCCCAGTGCAGTTTCCTGGAAGATATCCACAAACTTCTCAGCTTGGTCTGGAAAATGAGAATGCAAAGAAAAGCTGAATATTAGGAGGAGGCCGGGTTTGACACAGCTTCTATCCTAAAGAGACTGACACCTAATTAATCACCGATGCATACAGTACTCCCTTCATTTAGAGCACTCACAAGGGATTTGGGGCCAGACCTTCTCAGTCCAGGCACCAGTGCTGTATTTATGGAATCTCACCTTGTCATTAACTCTTGGCATCAACCACAGCATTTTGAATACAAGGGCACAGAATACGTGAGAAAGACTAGCAGCAAAAGGGGAAAGAAAAGCTCGTTGCACAAAGCTCTGCTGGCTCACGTGAGCCCAGAGGGATTGAAGGTGGCTCCAGGGTCACAGAAACACAGAATCACAGTGGTGACAAACCACAGTTTACAGGGCAGTGGATGGAGATGCTCTGTGTCACCAGCTCAAGCCAGGCTCTCACCTCCAGTGTTTTGGATGTACTGAGCTTTCAACCACATGTCATCCAAGTATTCCTTTATCCTCCAGCTGAAGGGCATCTCACTCCCAGCAGACACCGTCATGTTGTTCTGCACCAGAATTATCTCAGGCTGAGAGCTAGGGGATTAAAAGGTCATTAACGCACTGGGCTTTTTCCTGGGAAACACGTTCAGACAACAGAGGCAGAAAGCTGCAGAAAGCAAGAAATTAGCCTTAGAAAGGGATGAGGGAAAGGGAAAGAACTGAAGGACTCGTTAATACAGCTCATCCTGCCAACAGTGTAGCGTTAGGGCTTAGTCAGTCAGTGTTCCCTGGCCAAAGGGCTGTAATGGCAGGACACGTGGGCTCCAAGGGCTGGGTAAGAAGTATGAGCGTGCCAAGAGCTAGAGAGCAAAAGCCCAGGAGAACTGGGGATAAAGCAGAAAAAAACCAGACTTCCGAAGTCACCGATAACTGCCCTGCTGCCCTTGGCACAGCACAGGGGAGCAACCAAAGGTTCATCTCCCATGTGGATTGAAAGCCAGTGCTGGACTGGTGCGAGTGCCGGCAGCCAAGCCCTCCTGCGGCTCCTCTCCAGTGCTCACCTGCTCTTACCCACACCGAAAGGGACACTCAGGAGTTTTGTGTCACTGAAGATGAACATCCACAGCTTTGTCACCCACTCAGCTGCCGGCCTGGCCAGCAGCTCCAGATTGCCATTTCTGTCTATGAGAGCAATGAGGAGAGCCAGGAATGGAGTGATCACGTTCTGGACTCGCTTCCACAAGGTGTGCCTTGGGGGGCAGAAAGAAACCAAGAAACCCAGAGGGAAGGTAAGCAACGGTATCAGCAAACCAGGAGGTGCTTATCCTGAAAAATTGCTGACATTTGCATGTGAGAAAGGCCTAATCCTGCTTTTAAGGGGAAAAACCACTACCAACAAAATGCCCTACGCTTCTCTCACTTGTGGCTCGCCTGTAATCCCACTGTTGCACTCAAAGCACTTGTGCACTCATCCATTCCTGTCCCAGTACAGCCCATTCAGCTCTAAGTCACCCTCCCACGGGAGCTAGGAGAGGACAAAACTGCCTTTGGAGAGTTTCCAGCACAGACTGGTGACTAACACTGCAGATGTTCAGATTACACAAAACTGCCATCTCTGCTGCACAGTTGCCATTTGCAGAGTTTTCTTGGAAGCTTGCAGGGTATGAGATATTGCTCCTGTCCTCACCTGAAGGTGCCAGCCTCCTGGAGAGCACTGAGGTTGGAAGCCTCCCGAAGCACCCAGTTTTTTGGATGAAGGGAATTTTCTTCTTGTTTCTTCAAAAGGTTGGAGAGACGAGCCTTTGTTATCCTCAGGAAAGAGGCTAGAAAACAACAGGGAACTTGCGCTTTCTCTTCTATTGGCATTGGATCCACATCCAAATATCACACCAAGCACAGCATTTTATAGTTGTTCCAATATTCAGCCAGCTGGGAAAAAGACCAGCCACCGGTGCTTGCACAGCCCGAGAAAAAGTCATAGCCTAGACTCCAGGAAAAGCCCTACAGCCAAAGGAGTGACAGACTGGAACAGAAGAGACACACACTATTGGGAGATCGCCTGCAAGATCCTCCTTGTCTATGCTACAGCCAGGACCACTGGCCTTTGGGTGCCCAATGTTTTGGTGGTCCCCTAGATGCTCAGCAACACCAACTCCCACGGCCAGTGAGCACATACCTTTCAAGTCATCCTCTTTGGACAGAAGGCCAAGGAGAATGTTAATTCGCCTTGTACTTCGTCTCAGATCTTCGTTTTGGTCCCGTAGCATCCCCACAGCACTTTGTACACAGGTCCTCAGGAGCACAGTGGTGTCCAGGATTTCACGCTTCCCAGGAACAGTGTGAAAACAAGTTCATTACTCTTTGGTTTTACACCCTTGCCCACAGGACATCCCTCTTAAAACAATTACGGTGGTCTCTCGAAAGGGCCCTGTGCCCCCAGCATCCCATCTCCCAGATTTCCTCTCAGCAAAAGAAGAACTTAGATTTGCAGCCTATCAAGTACACGATACAACTTCTGGGGCCCTTTCAAATTGGCGTGTAACATAGCATTTGTATTAAGCTAAGATTCGTATGGGGGAAAATTCAGCAGTTCAGGAAAAAAATGGAAATGATACATATGACCAAGGAAAATACATCCTCCCTGGGAGATGCTTAGAGGGGCAAAAGCCAAACATAGTCACCCTCATCCAGGGCATCCTCCCACTGATGCCGTCAGGGGAACCTGAGCCAGTCCTAACGCAGCTGCAGCACAGCGAAGCCCAGAGCCAGCTCTGGGAGGGCTCAAACCCACGCCTCAGCGCAAACTGCTGGAGTGGCTGGCGCAGAACCACAGTTCCCAGCTTCAGGGTGCAGAACTACAACAGAAGCTTTTAAAACCATTTTTTAAAAATTAAGAGTATGAGAAGACTAAGGAATTAGAGGGTCCTTAGAATGGTTTATTTTCTTAATGATGCTGACTTCAACTGGGCTGCAGGGGGAGGAATTTGTGTCTGATCATTAACTTTCACGACGCAAATAACATTCCTGATGAATTTCAAGTGAACAGGGATGCAAAAACTGTGTTGTACCTATGCGTGAAAAAGAGCAGAAAGCCATACTGGGAGCTGAGCAGCAAAGAAATGTATTCTGAACTGACCTCATAGTGCTCTGCTTCTGGCACCGGTGTTTCAACCTCCACCTCGTTTTCCTCCTGTTCTTCTCCATTCACAGGCAGAGCTACAACTGAGGTGTAGAATTTTTATTAGAAAGAAGCAGTACACTTCTGCATCAGTCAGATAAGAGTCTATTTAGCAACTGCATCCCAGAGCAGCAGAACGTCTGTCAGAGATCCATTATCACCTGCAGGAATAGCTGAGATCCACCTCTCTAAAGGCAGCTACAGCTGCGAGGGCTGTCAGGCTTCACGCAGCAAGAACTGGAAAGAATACAACACTCAGAGCTAACGCACTAAGCTCTAAGAGAACACTGTAAGGCAGTACGGTGAAAGGAAAAAGTGCAAGAAAAAAAATTGAGAGGAAAGAAAAAGTCTTTTCTAACCTTCCTATAGATTATATATTCACGTGAGTGAGATGCTCTGGAGTGACTCCTCGTCAGTGGTCTCTGCCGTGCAGCATCTGCTGCCTCCCATGCTGAGACAGAGTACTCTGAGCAGTGCAGATACCACATTTTTGTCAAAAGAAAAAGGGAAAACTACAAAATTAACTTACTCGATGACCCAAAGTTGCGGTAACAAACTAAATACAAGTCAGTAGCCACATGGTGACCCTCACAAAAAACAGATGCTGAGCGGGATAAAATCATTAGACGTGTGGTACCAGGCAAAAGTTCCACTAACACCAAGTCTGGGCTGGCATCTCCCCTGTTCTCCACTGGCATATCACCACTACTGGCTGGCACGGCCAGCAGGAGCTCACCTCTGGTTTTACCTGAATCCTCACAGAACATCTGGCTGATGGTGAGGTTTTGCAGCGCTGTCATATCGGAGATCATGTCCTTGGACGTGCGGAGATCATCGATGTGCACCGACTGCCACAGTCCTAGAGGCAGAGGACAAAATAAATCACTTCCTGCCTGCAGCATGCTCTTCTAGAGGAGCTTCCCAAGAATTATCTCCCAGTACCTGTGAGCTAACAGTTCACATTCAGAGCTCACTTACTCTCGCTTCTTGATGTAGAAAGGGAAAGTAGCAATTCCCTGACCATGCCAATGCCCACTCCCCTGACTGGCAGGGCACACGCACTGCTGGGGCTTGGAGGCTCTCAGAGCCCACCACACGCAGCAGGAACCTTGCTGCTGGAAGCAGAACATGTCAGCAGGTACCCAGGAGCCTTCTGGAGGACAATATGCCAATGCAGTCAGCGCCATGCTTGTCTGCTGCTCTCCAGCTGGCTAGAAAGAGGACTCATGGGTCAGTGGCAAAGCAAGGCGCTCTCACAGAGGAGACCGGGAATCCAAGGTAGGGACCTCCCTGTGGGCAAGGGAAGCAGCTCTGACAACCCACAGGACACACTGATTCCAGATTTTAAGCATTAAAAAGGAAGGTGTACAAAAGAAGTGTTGCTCTGATATGTTTGCTTGAAGCCAGCTGAAGAGCGAGGAGTGACAGGTGGCCAGACCCACCTCCATGGAATCCCACGTAGGACGTTCCTCCTTCCACCCGGGAAAGCTTCATAATGAAGTAGACAAAGATAGAGACTTCTCCCAGGTCCACCTTGTTGATTTCATTAACAACGGTGTATCTGCAACAGAGGGGAAACGCTGTTGACAGATCAAAGACAGACAGAAGTTCACAGCCACCAGTTTTTCCTCCGTAAGAGAGGACACATTTCGCCCCCCACCCCACCCCGTACAGACGTGACTCGCTCAGCCCTTCCTCCCTGAGCCGCCACCTCTCACTGTGCCTCGAGCGACACCCCAATCCTCAGCTCCTCAGGACTTCTGCAGCCAATAGCAAGAACTCACGCTTCAGAGGGGATTATCTGCTAATTTGACCCATCCTAGTTTATATTGACTTGGGTCATCAATTATTATTTGAAATACAATTAGTGCTTCTAGATTCATTCCACTACAGAATAAACAAAAATGACACATTCCTGATTCTGAAATCCCCAAACCAGCACTAATAATCAAATGGTGGTGAGGAGCCACCAAGCAGAAGAGCTGGGAACCACTTCACACTTGACTTACTTGGCTGAGGCAACGAGCTGGGCATTTTGAGAGCCATCTTCAAAGTCTGTCTGAATGATGAGGACTTTATTTCCTGATGTGGCATCAAGGAAATCTCTGAAGAGTGAAAAGGGATTTAAAAGAAGTCACAAAGTGTAAAAACAAAACATTAAGGACGACACTAGTCACCACTCCACACCAGCTCTGGCTGCTGCAGGCAGGAGGAGATATTAAAACACCCATCCTACAGAGATGCTATAGAACCCCATCTCGGTGGAACGGAGCTAATAGAGCTTGCACCAAGCCAGGCCACGGCTCAGCACAGCCTCTTGCCTCCCTTTTCCATTCATGTTACTCCAAATGTTCTGCCCACCAGTCTCCCCGCAAAGTGACAGCCTATCCAGAGTAGGAAAAGGCAAAGCCAGACTCACCGGATGCCCTTCAGGAAGGAGTACTCTGTGTCAAACTGCTGCAGGAACAGGATCTGAAGGCTTTGTGCTTTCCCCTGTACCTCTTCCTCCAGACAAGCCGCGTCAGCACTGGTGAGAAGCCTCGAGAAGGTGGTGACCTGGGAGTGCGAGAGGTAGGTTTGTCCCTTCCTTGGGAACGCAGCAGGAAGGCAGCAGAGACTCACTCATCTGCGCTCCCAGATACTGCTGACTTGCTGCAGAGCTGGACTGCACCCCAAAAAACCACATTTATGTGCCTTGCCAGTAGGCAAAGGGTCAACATGGGCTGTCACCTCAAGCCAGGGCCACCCCTGGGCAGCTGGACACAGCGACTCTTGGTGCTGCCGGAGACGAGGGGCAGCTGTGAGGGGGCAACCAAGGCTTTGAGGAACTCATGAAGCCCAGGAGCTTCCCCACAGCACTCTCAGGGGGCAGCAAGTCCAGCCCCAGGGGAAAGTTTCTGTGTGAGGCAGGAAAGAGACATTCTCCAGCCAAATCTCAGCTGAAGTTCTTTAGCTTTGGTAGTAGGCCCACAAGATCTCCGGCTCTTTGTGGCTCAGCTGGGTTAAAATCTTTTGCATCTTTAAGACGAGGCAGAAAGAAAGAAATCAGAGTTCAAAGGCTCCTGACAACGTTTTCTCTTGGCTGTGTTCACAGAGACAGAACTACTTTCAAAGTAGAGAAATGCATCAGCTGCCCAAAAGCACTTAAAATCCTCGCTTGCCAGGGAGCATCCAGTGCTGCTCCACGCACAGCGGAGGTGTGCGATTCCTCAGGATGCAATAACACATCCCAAACACCCACCTCTGCACACCTGGGCACTAAAAGGCAAGGCTGATACTGAATTTACACAGGCGTAGCCACAACGCAGCTCCAGCAACGGAAACCACAAACCTCAGTGCAAGGGGGGCGGGGGTTTTGAGGGGACGCTGCAGGACACTCACCTCCGTGAAGACCGTTTGGCGCCCAGAGCCCGCCCGGAGGTGGGCTCGGAGGAAGTCTGCGAAAGACGTGTGCTGCTGCTGCTTGAAGTATATATTGGCCAGAGACTCTGCCATAAACAGTCCCCCCGAGTGGCAGAGGCGGATGACGGAGTCCGGGGTGGCACAGTTCAGCAGTGCCAGCTGAGCGCCCTTCTTCACGCGGGACAGGAGTTCACCGGGAGGACACACCGGTTTCAGCCTTTCCGTCATCTGCAGGACCACCGAGGCGCAAGTGTTGGAGTGGTAGCCCACAAACACATCACAAGGGCTGTATTTCTGCTTGTTTATGAAGTGTTCTTCTGTATCGGCTGCAGTGAAATCATCCACCCACTTCTTCAGCTCTTTCACAGTTTCTCTTTGCCCCTTGTCCAGGACAGTGCTGATATCCAGGTAGTGCTTTTCCAGCCGGTTGATCAGCGGGATGGGAAAGTGCTTATATACCACATCTTTCTCCTCGATGACTATCAATCGGAACTTGGGGTGCACCCGGCACTTCACCCGGTGGGTGCCCAGGCCCAAATCAACGTACTTCTGGCCGGCGAGGTACACGTAGTACTGATTGAGGGCATCGTAGAGGCTTTCATAAAGGTTTTGCAAGTTGAGGAGCACAACCATTTGGCCAGTTTCCATACAGACCTTCACGCGGTTGATGTTCCTGCATATCTGGGTATACTCTTGGTCCTTAGGGAAACTGGAGCCAAAGATAATTTCTGGCTGTTGCCGGGCGGTAAAGAAAGCTTGCTGGAGGATCTGCAGCGCTGCGTAATTCTCAGTCAACACAAGCAGGTACCTGCAGTCACTGTCCTGACTGCTGCTGTAAATGTTCTGTCGTACCAGCTCAATTCTACTGACATCACCAGCATGTACTTCTCCTTTTTCGGGTAACTGTGAGGTGAATATTTCCAAGGCATTGACATCATCTTTGCCACCAAAGTTACGAAGAACAACTTCAGCTACGTCTTGAGGTGTGGGCTCACTTTTGGAGCTCTTAGCTAAGGCAAAAAACATCTTTATGAGGCTGTAGTAGTCACGTAGACCAAAGAACTCCCTGTCTTGGGCCTTGCAAATATTTTCATATGCATTTGCAAAGTGACAAAAATACGGTTCAACCTTCTGCAAAGCCCCTCGTGCCGAGGAACAAATCCCCTTGGCGCTTTCTATGAGCTCTTCTTTGCTGGGGTCACCCCGTGAGACAAAGATGCCTCGATTCATTTTAGCAGGGTCCAAAGCCCAGTTGGAAATGCCAACGAAGCCAACCTTTTTGTGAGGGAGAGGGACATCATCTATGCAGCCGTCTTCCAAAAGGGGATGCAAAGTCTTCAAGGGCATTTTGGGAGAGTCTTCTGCCAGCCCGATCTCATCCAAAACCACCACCGAGACGTACTCCTCTAAGTTCTTCCCTTCCTGGAACCGAGCACAGTGCTTGAAGGTGCCTATGATTCCTTCGGGAGTGGAGAGGGGGCTGCACTGAAAAGACACGAGATGGATCTGCTTCAGGTCCTTGAACAAATCCGAATGAGCTGCTTGGCCCTGCATAGCATCGGCCACAATGGTTTTCGCAAGGGATTTGGAGCTCCCGGGCTTCCCGACAAGAAAAAGAGGGATTTTCAACTCAATGCAGATAACCATCATAAAGACATTTTCCTTCAAGGCCAAGTTTCTTGCTATGGTGTCTCGGAGGCGCACACCATTCAGAAATAAGTCCTGCATCAGGGAGATTTCTTCCAAAATCTTTTTCTGGGTATCATAAGGTTTTGGAAGGACCTGGCTGATAGCACTCCTATATGGCTCCTTCTTTTCCAAGGACGCGTGATAGCAGACCCCAACTGCCAGCACCAAGGACCAGATAACGGTGTTTCTCTCAACGGTGCTCTTTGGAGCTTTTTTCTCAGCAAGGTACTTCTCCAGTTCTCTCAGCAGGAGTTTGCTGCGCTTGTGGAACCACTTGAACACTTCCATGCAGCGTTCCACGTCCCGCAGGCTGACGAAGCTGCACTCATCGTCCCTCTGCCTCATGTATTGCTGGGAAGCAAAAAGCACTTCTGTAATTACCTCTGCCTCTGGCCGTGTCATCGGGACATGCTCCGTAACTCTTTGTACGATCTGCTGTATGTACATTTTTTCGGTTAAGTTGTTCAGCTGCCCAAAATCCCACACTAACGGGATCATGCTGGGTGGAAGCGCATGGACCCGATACACGAGCTGTCTCAGCGGAATAGATCCAAGCTTCTCCTTCGTCTCATCTGCTTTGACACGGTAGCCCAGTCCAGCCAGTTCCAGGCGCTGAATCATCTTTGGTGTGTGCTTTCGGTAAGGGTTGCAGGCTGCTATGATCCGCAGGCCAGAGCAGGAGACCAAAGGCTTACCCTGTACTGTGTGGTCACATAGAACTTCCTTGATGCTGCTTATGGCCTCTGTGGTGTTGGCTTCATCAAAAAAGAGGACTGTGTCCAACCCGTGCTGCTCCTTATTGATTTTAGCAAGGGCTTCTGCTTCTTTGATCCTGGCATAAATCATCTCTGCAGTTGTGCCTCCATGAACTTTTACAAGCTTCATGTTCTCTACCTCTACAAAGCCTCTGCGTAACTTGCACAGAAAATTTATGAGTCTCGTTTTCCCACAGCCTGTTTCTCCCATGATGACCACCGGGATGTTGCACCTGAATCGCATCTCGATAGCCAAGATTTTCAGCACATTGTCTGTTGTGAGCTCGTACGTCTCATCAGGGTCCATTACCCAAGGGATTCCCAAAACCATGCAAAGCTTCTCCAGCTTCTCATGACGAGGCAACTGATCAAATGGAACGTTGAAGGGAACTCTTTGGTTTAACAACCCCTGGTACAACTGTGAAGTCATGACATTTCTCTTGATAATGTTGTCATTCAAAGGATTAATGGCATCAACACCACCCCTGCCACTAGGCTTAAAGTGGAACCCAATGAATGTCATGGACACACGATCTCCATTGAAAAACAAATATGGATGAGGCTCAGACTCCCACTTTTTCCGAATGCGGAAAGGAAGAAGATCCTCTTCGGCAACGTTCTCCAGATTGGATGACTGCCTTCCTGAACTCTGATCAGAAATGTTTAGGGAGGGTGTTGCAAAATCCCTTGCCATTAAAATCATGAAGCCAACAACAAAGTTTTTGAATCCTAGCAAAGTGTCCTGGACAAAGTCAGGGTTGCAAAAGTCAGAATCTTCACAGTCTCTCAACTGAATGTTGAGAAACCACGTGAAGTTTCGGAGCTCTGACCAGGAGGGGTCTGTGATCCCACAGTGCAGGAGGAACTGCTGCAGGCATTCTGCCGGGCTCCCTTCCACAGAGCCCTCTTCGTAATAGAACTTGTCCAGATTGTGCCCCTGGTCATATCTTTTCAGGTACTGGAAAGGTCTCTGGAAAGTCTCATCGTGAAATACCTTCTTGTCCATCCCCGGATCTGAAATGTCCCCAGACTGGTTCCCAAGTGTCTCCATTTCTAGTACTTCCTTGGGAGACTTGCACGTTACTTTAGGGAAAACATCAAGGAAATTATACTTCTGGCTCGCTGACTTCTGGAGCGGAAGAAAAGAAAATATGTCATCACAAAGCCGTGGCTCTAACCTTCCCAGCTTGTTTAATCTGTTCCTAACAGTGTTCTTGCCTAAACTCAGACCTAACTAACAGCAGCTACCCTGTACAGCCAGGACACTTCTTCCCCAGTGCATCACTTCTTCCGCATAAAGTGCATCACAACAAGTAGTCATCCTGTTTCCTCCTGCAGTCTCCTCCCTGTAACATCAGCCCGTTGTTACCTCTAGCCCCTTCTCAGTGCTACCTCAAAGAAAAAGCAAACTAAACCCAAGAAATTGTTATTTATCCCTGTCACTTCTACACTCTGTTCTTACAGCTGCAGATAAATATTCTAGTGCTTTCAAATATGCAAAGTAATATGAGGAAGATTAGATTCTGCATTTTTATGTCTCCTGTAAATGTTACAATGGGGCCAGTGAGGTTTGGACTAATAGGCCTTCAGAAATTACCAACCCAAGAAAACCACACCAGGTATAATTTACTGTATGGTTTTAACATCACTTTGTACCACACGAGGGACAGCACTTTGTAATGGAGAGGCACAGCAGAACCCGAGGGGAACAGGGAATTCCTCTGCTACGGTTACAGTTAGTCTCTACAACTCACATGCAGCTATACACAAACATACATGCAAAATGACTGAGAAATTGAAGGAAACCAAGTGTTGCTGTGTACATACGTGTCTTGGTGCTTTGTTTGGCACCAGTGATACCTCAAGGATTTCGATGATATACAAATGGCACTTCTGTCGTAGCCACATATTTCCATTATTATCTGTCAGATACTGCAAAACCAACAGCTTGAACAGAAACTCTGGAATTCCACTTTGTACCTGTCACAATGAGAGACAAATGCATTTCCTCTTTATTTACTCAACATAACTTTGCCAGATCATAGAAAAGTTGAGGGTGGAAAGGATCTCTGGAGACCCCTGCTCAAAGCAGGCTCAGCCACAACAGGATGCCTAAGACCACGTCCTGTCAGATTTGGAATATCCCCAAGGTTGGAGACTCTACAGCTTCTCTGGGCAACCTGTTCCAGAGTTCAATAACTAGAAAACACATCCCGATGAAATGGCTTACTAAGAAACAAAAGCTTTAAAGAAACAACTTCTGCAAGGATCCACACAGAACTTCTAGGACAAGGCAGCTGTGGGAGGGATGTACTTACTGAAGAGGTGATATCAAAGTGGAATATCATGGGCTTTGTCTGGTGTTTTCTCTTCAGAAAAGGCAGCAGAGAATTTAGTACTTTATCTTCATCCACTTCTGGTTCAATTAGTCTGATGGTTTTCAGAAGTTTTGTACAGTCAGGCTGCTGCTCTTGCAGTCTCTCATGGAGCCTCTTCACATACAGAGATTTCCCTGTTATCATAAAAAAACATCACAAGAATTAAAGCCATCAATATCAAATAAATCATATTAAGGTCATAATAGGAAGAAGGAAGTCAGCTGAGGAACAGGGTAAGAACGCAGCAGACACACAGTGACTCTTTCCCAGTATTTTTTCAGAGATTTGCAGCTCAGGAGCTCCCACGTCAGAGACAGCATCTTTGTGCTTAAGAGCACGTGATGGATGTTTCTCTCGTGGCTATATCTAATCACTTTTTAAGCCTGTGTAAAGCTTTGGGTTCCACAGCTTAACTAAGCACTGTTTGAAGAATCACCTTTTTCTGTTTGCTTTCCAGCCTGCCAAGCAGTTTTACTCAACACCCTCCAGCTTTTCACATTAAGAGACAGCCAACAAGTATTTCCTACGCAAGAAAACCAGGCAGGCTTTACAGCCCTTGTCTCATCTCACAAATATTTTCCTGCAGGGATATTTTAACCTCAGGAGGGCAGATTCATCCTATCCAAAATTAGCTCTCTAGTTTATGTTAATGATATAAGTCAGTAGGAAAGAGGCAGGTGTCAGATTAGGAAGATGCACCATCTGTAGAGATGGTATCTTGGGACAGGATGAGCTGTCCTCACAGCTTCCACCTCACTCCACTTACTATAGTCTGAATCATTCCTTTTCACTAGATACTTATGACATGGGCAGAAAACCCAGCAAGATGAACCCCACTCCAGTTTTTAACACTCAGTAGACCCCCGGCTTTGCATGGTGACATCTTACCCACGCCAGCTCTTTTGGAGGCCACAATCCCAACACACATATTGTCCTTGAACACAGAAGCAGCCGAGCTTGAAGGTGCAGCGACCCTGTAGTGATGCTGAAGGTATCGCTGGATCTCGGCTAACGGCCTCTGGGGGATCATGTGCACCTTGTACTGGCTGAAGACAGAGGGGATGTAGCTGTGCTCTCTCTCGCAGTTGCAGAGAATGATGAGGCGATAGGTGCTGCAGCTGTTGTAGCGCTGCAGGCGCTGGAAGAGCTCCTCGGCTCTGCGGCTGACGTCGTAGCTCAGCTCGTCTGCGAACAGCATGGTGTAGATTCTCTCTCCTGCACAGCCGGGAATGAGGCACCTCCTGAGGAAGAGCCCCACTTGCTCGGCAGTGGTCTGAGGAGTGCACAGGAGAACCTCGTCAAAAGTGGGAAGGGGCTGGTCGGGGCTGTTCATGTAAATAGCCAGAGCAGAGGTGAGCACCTCGGAGCGAGGGCAGGTGATGAGGTTGGGCCGATCAACAAACAGAAGATCCTGGGGAAAGTCCCGTGTGACACGATCTCTCTCCCCGCTGGCCAGATTCTTCAGCCACCCACCAAGTGTATCGATGTCCAGGCAGTTGGGAAGGAAGGAGCCCATGTTGTTCATGTAGCACTCCCAGATGCACTTCAGCCGGGCGGTCAGATCCTTCTCCCCATCCAGCATCACTTGGAAGTCAGAAATAGCCTTCCTTGAGCTGGGAGGCACCTTGCTGCTGGAGGCTCTAAGGACATCCTGCTCGGTGCAGTTGTGTTTTAGGAATGAAAGCATCATCAGGGCTTCCTGACTGGGCGTCCTCTGCCCCAGTTGTGTGCACAAATAGACCAGCTGCTCAGCAGTGTAGTAGTTCAGGTAGAAATGCTGGAGTCGTTTTTCATACATGAAGCTTTTCCACCTCTCCAGGAAACTCTCCATTGTCTTGCAGAGGCCCGGGAGCACAGCTGCCATGTCTCCTTGCCCTTCTAGCTCTGGGATCAGTCCCAAAGAGAAGTCTATAAGAACGCACGAATCTCTTTGGGGTGAACAATACACATGGGCAAGCCAGGAGCGGAAGAGCATGTTTCCAGCTAAATAAAGGTCTATAAAGGCCTGCGCAAGTCTTTGGACATTGGAAAAGATCTGTGTGAGGATAGAGGAGAAATTAAAAAAAAACCTAAGTTGATTTACCAAGACAAGTCCTAGTCATGAAACCACAGGAAAAACTTTCAAAGTTTTTTTAACAGCAGGATTCCCAGGAAGCCAGGAAAGAATCCCCAGCTTGCTACGAAAGCACAGCAACCCTCCTGGGCAGGAGCAAGACCAGTGCCAGCAGAGGATGAGGGTACCAGTCCACTCCCCAGCCTCCAGCTTAATTCCACCTTAACAGGGAAGCAAAGAAGTCTGCTGCTACTAGCCATCCCCAGCAACCCAGCTCTAAACCACAGTCTTAAAAGCTGACATTCCAAGCAAAAATCCAACCTCAGCCCCGACACCAGTAACCCATTGGGTTTGAAATCTGACCTCAGAGAATTTTTCCACCTCCAAGCCTTGCTCTCCCTTTGCCGACATGAGCATCAGTTTGTTCTGCAGCTCACGGAGCTCTGCCAGAGAGTATTTCCATGATGCCTTGTTATCCCCTGAGCTCCCCGGGAGGATGAAGCGCAGGACAGTGTCCAAAGAAACCTGCCAGAGAATAAGTCATTAGTGCTGGTGTGCAGAGGTTCTGCTCCTGAGGTAGTGCTTTATGCCCGGCAAGGGGAGCACTTGGGAGGCAGCAGCCCCCAAAAGGAAGTGTGCAGAGCGGGAGACAGGCCACAGCACATTTCTGACAGTCACTGCCACACCAGCAGTGCTGGCTGCAGGAGGGGAGGGACAACCAGGCAGCCTCACCTTCTGGCCATCAGCCGGTGCTCTGAGGACATAGATTCCTCTGTTGTTGATGGCAGCTGCCAGCGACAGTGACGACAGCTCCACAGACCCATGGCTCTCTTTCACTGTTTTCAACCACTCTAAGTGTTGAGCTGAAGCGCGCTGTAGGAAGAGAAGACATGGCACTGCCCTGATCGCTCTGACCTGGCACTGCTTTCCAGGATTCACCTCTGCGCTCAGGACAAACAGCTTGGGCTGGCGTAAGAGTTTCAAGATGGGGGAAAGCAGAAAGGAACAACTACTGGCCACAGCCTCATCTTTCTGCACAGCTGCTCTTTACCAGCACCACGGGAGGCTGAACAAACAGAACCCACAGTGCTTCAATGCCTCTTGCTATAGAAACATGTCCTGCTGCAAAGGAATAACACAGAGTTCCCAGCCATCTGCCTTCCCTCTTTTTGCATCAACTCCTGCAAGAGCAAAGCTACTCCATGTCACACTTGAAAGCCCCAGCAGTGCTCTGGAGAGATCGGTGCTGGATCAGTTATGGGTCCTGCACTGAATTTTTGTGCCACAGAAACATAAGGTATTTTTCTTCCAACAACAAGAACTGCTGTGATGTCCCCACACAAGTGCCATTTGTCCCCTGCAGTCGATCAAGGCAGAAACGCAAGAGGATGTGAGAGGACCTGCCCAGCAGAACTCACCAGTTTCTTGGGAAGATTCTCGTCACTGTCCAGGGCTCGCCACAGCTTTGTCAAGCAGCGCATGAAGTCCTCAAACCCTGACTCTTGCCGAAGCTCATAGAGCAGGGAAGAGTAGCCGTGCACAGTGTCGTGGAAACATGCCACACGGTCCACATCCATGTCATTCTCCCCAGCAGAGATGGAGGCCAAGTCTACAAAGACCTTCAGCTCATTTATATCTGAAATGAGATAAACACAAGAATGAACAAATGAGGCAGCTTTAATGCAATTCCTTTGCAATTCCAACATCACCACCTTTTACAGAAAATGCAGAAAGAATGCCTTTGCAGAGCATCCTCTGTGTAACCTCCCTCCACCCATCCTGCCAGCAGCTTTGCCGGGAGATTCATCTGCATTGATGACATCCTCAGCCCCAGCTTTTCCCTGCATTGCCAGGAACAGTAGATTCCCAGCCAGGACAGGAGCAGTACAAAGGGTGTGTGTCTGTGTGTATAAGACACTGAGCCGGCAGACACACAACTAATCCCATTACACTTATGGCCTCTGTTCTCTTAAATAATGGGTCTAAACTGAGCAGTAGCAGCTATTACAACCCTCTGGGCTGAGCCCAGCTATGGGGCAGGGCAGCCACTGTCTGCTGCACGAGACTGCAGTGGCGTGAGCGTGTTTAAAGGGACTACGTAGCACATTCCATACCCAAACCCATAAAAGGGGCTCGTGACTATCAATATCAGAGGCTGTGAAGGCCTAAAGCGGATGGGTCAGAGATATGGCATTCCTTCTGCCCCTAGACACACTGCCATCCCTTCTGGCACCATCTGCCTGACTCCTGGGTGAGCAGCACGCACCTTTCAGCGCTTCTCTGACCCAGCAGACAAACTCCTTCTGCTGGGCCAGCTCCCTCAGGCACCCCCGGCGGCTGGGAGTGATCCCCTGCAGCAGTTTCTTGGCGTGCACAAGCTCGGGGCTGATGGAGTCCAGCTTCTGTGTCTTGTATGATTCAAGCTTTTCTGTCTACAAAGCAAGCAGTGAAAACAAACGTTCAGTCTGGAAATGGGAAATTCAACCTATTCTCCAGCAAGGAAAGGAAAGCCCCTCTGCAAAGCCACACCACAAACAGAGGGATACCATCTTTTCTCTTTTAAGAAAGACTACACAAAAGCACTTTGTTTGAACATTGAAATTTTAACTCAAACAAGCATTTTGGGACAGGGAATGGCTCTTCAAAGACTGGGACAGACTTGTGGGAAGGTTCAGATTTCCCCAAGTTTTCCTGACAGTACAGAGCTGAAGAAGGGGATACTTACTATGTCCAACAAGTTCTCCAGGACACCAAAGTCACCAGAGAGGTTTAAAATCTCTTTGACATTGGCAATAATCTTGGCAGCTTCAAAAGTTAAATGCATTTCATGGTATTGCTGGATCTGCTGACATCGCTGATCCACCCAGTCTCTGCCTTCTCCAGGTGCAAGCCCACATATGGTATTTAGTTCAGTTTTGATATCTTCAGGATGATTTGTGAATTCTCGGAAAATTGTATCAACTGCAGCAAGTGTGAGACTTCCAGATCTGAGATCATCATGCAACCTTTCATAGCTCTCAAAACAAGGGGAGATGAGACTGCTGTAAACATCATCAAGGTCCAATACAAAAGTAGTGTTGACCTCCTCCTCCTCTTCTTCTGAATTTTCATACTCCTCTCCTGCCTTCTGCGCTGCTTCCTCCCAGAACTGCTGGAAGATCAGGCTATCCTTAAAAGAGTGCATTTTCTGGGCAAATTCTTTCAGCTCTGGGCTCAAGCTGTAGTAGGTCTGTAGGGGTCTCTCTCCCACATTCACAACTCTATTTAGTCTTTTTAAGCGAAGATCATCCAAGTGTTGAAATTCCACTTCACCTACATCCACTGTAAAAAGAGAGAGACAGGTCAGAGAGAGCAGATGTCCGGCCTGTCTCCAGTTCACTGCATCTAACCCCCCAGGTGCAAAATGCCACTGGGCACGTGGACCCCCTACAAATACCATTTGGTGTGTAAGCACTCATTTGATCCCTGAAACACTCTAGGTTTACTTCCCCCACCCCTCCTCATCCTCGCTGTGGTTTAAAATAAAGAGCTCTTTACAAAGCCTAGTCATTTTTAAAGAAAATCTTTATTTTCTGGAGTTGCCACTTTCAAATCGCTCCCCCCCCAAACCACTACCTTTCACAGACGCCTGCACCTTCCTACACATGCTCAGAAAGGTTCCTATGGCTTTCTTCTCTTTTCTGAGAAGTGTTACTTCTTCTTGCCTCTTCTGCAGCAATTCCTTCAGTTCTCTCTGGAGCAGTTCTTTTTCTCTGCTGAACTGGTGCTCTGAAAGAAAACTCATCTGTAGTCACAAAGTGGACACTTCCCACCCCCTGTGCCCATAACTCAGGGTTGGATTTGCAGACTCCCAGCTACCACAGTGAAATGCAGACACCACAACCTGGAGTTGGGAGCTCCATATAAAGGACAAGGACAAGAGCAGCGCTGTTAACTGCTGAAGCACCCAATTAGCATTACTAATTACCAAAGCAGGTTAACATAGTCGGCCATCGGTCACTACAGCCATGCCACCTCTGAATAGTGCTTACTTATCTCCCAGATACAGAGGAACTGTGTCTTATGCTGGAAAATCTCCTCCAGGTGTTTCACAAGGATGCACCCTTTCCAGATGTCACTGGTGACACTCGTAAGCACAGAGTCTGCTGTGGCCATTACATTCTTTGCTTCATCTGTAAGTTTTTCTAGGAGCTCTGTGTTTGTTCCTGTTCCAGAAACAAAGCATGTAAAACCTAGATCAGCCCTGCTTCCAAAAAACCAGGCAGAATCAGTAACTATTCAATGTCATGATACAGAGTCCTTCCATTTCCCATTCCAATCCCTACCCAAAAGTCTGTGAACTCATCACACCACTCTCCAACCCCTGCACAAAAAAGCCAGGGTGTCAGGAAAGCAATTCTGAAACATTCCCATGGAGAGCCCGTACCCAAAGCCTGGGGAGGAAACACGAGCCATTCTCATCCATTCACATGACCAATACTCTTGCATTTTTGTGTAGCAACACCTTAGTAGAACTTCTCAGAGGAATAAGTTATGTTCTACAAATCCACTTGATCTACAGGTTTGTTAGTCCAGTACAAACTCTGGACCAGCTGCAGTGGATTAACACAAGCAGAACACTCACTCACTCCCCTTTAACCTTTCTTCTGCAAAACCAGGCTGAATACCTTGAGCTTTGAGACAGGAAATAAAACAAGAGCAGGACAATTTCTACACATTTGTTTGCTGCTCTGCAAAGTGGGAGTGGCAAGGCAGAGAACAGCTTTTCATAGACTCTTATAAATGTAACTACCAGACATACCACTAAAGCTGAAGATATGTTTGATGTCAGGCCACGTAAGCACATGGTGTAAAATCTTATCAAAGTCATCCTCAGGCTGCCCATTCCTCATCGGCCACGACTTCACAACGATCATTGACACAAGCTGGCTGAACCGGCCCATGTTGTAGGATGATATCCTCTCAAGGAGATTGCTCTGCGTCTGCACGAGGCACACAGAGGGGAGGAATGCATCGGTGTTCGGGATTATACCATGTCCCTCTCTGTCTCAGGATCGGGCACCGATGTCAGGAAGTGACACCTCGGAGGTGCGGCTGAGGCACAGCCCAAAAAAGCTGTATGACACGACTGGCACCAGAAGCCACAATGGCAAAAGCATTACAAGTATTTTCATGGACCCTTTATTAGTGGATCCTCATTTCCCGATTTCTTGTCAGTGTTTTTTTGTTGGTGGTGGTTTAACAAACTTAAAGAATCCACAGCAACTCAAGCAATGAGAGCAGTGTGCAATTCTTCTTCTACCACAACGCACAGCCCTATACCATGCAACAAGAAATTTGACGTTACCTTTTCCTACCTTGAGGGAAAATACGATACCTGGCAAGCCGCGGCTACAGCCTCTGTGGCACAGTTACAGAAACACCAGCCAATGGAAGAGTCAACTCCTTCAAATTTCCAGTGCTGACAGCAGTAGACTAAGATTTGGTTGACTGGAGGCTCCTATAGGGCAAAAGGCAGATTTCTCATCAAGTTAAAAGTTTCCAAAGTGTTTCCTCTCAAAGCACAAAGGAGTGCTGCTATTAAGACAAGAAAAGGAACTAAGTAGAAAAAATCTAAGTTTCCTAGTGGAGCCAAGCATCAGCCCATTTATCAGGGCCTGGAGGGGAGATGAAACACAAATGAACGCATGGAAAATCTTTCCATCTAAAATGTGCAATTACTTAATACGCATCTCTCCAAGCCAAGCTTCCACCAGAAAATATTTGTTTCCTGATTATACCATGAAAATCAATGGCTTAAAGAACTTTGCAACTGGTGGAGAAAGGAGATCAAGAGCTACACAGGTTCAGTTTAGAAGGGACCTTCACGTTTGGGTATGCATTTGGGAGCCTGGACAACACAATTTCTGCACAATGAAAAGAGACAAGCACCAACTTTGCTTCTGTAAGTCCTTGTGTGCTTACTTTACACCCACTCTTTCTTCAGACTATAGAAGAATTGCTCGAAGTGTGCAATTTCCTTTAAAGCATCGGGATATCGGTCCCAGCTAGCAGCAGAGCAGCACCGCAACCAGGTGAGCTCTGACACCAAGAACACAGCACCGTACAGTTTCATCTCTAATTTTAGAGCCTCCAGAACATGGTTTATAACAGCAATGGCAATTTTTATGACCAAAGTCACAGTGTTTTCATGTGTCTATTCAGGCCCTAGAAGCCACTCTCTAAGCGACAGCAGACCGTCTCTCTGCTCTGGCCTTGGCAGTGCCTGCCTGATGTCCCCCGTACCTCCTGAATCCTCCTCTCCAAATCCGCAAGCAAAGTCTTCTTCCACGTCTTAGTGAACTGCTCGTCTGGAAAGCTGATCTTCAAAAATTCATCCCAGGCCTGTGGGTGAGAAGCAAACAAACCCAAAACGTTAATAATAAGTAAGATTTAATGTTCAAATAAGTAAATTAAAAGAACTATGCCTAGGAGAGGCCCCGCACTCCTCAGCCAGCCTGTGGTCCTTTCAGAGGTTTCCATCCAGAGAGCAGCACTCCCAGAGCTGCAAAAGCCAGCTTTTAAGCCCAGACAGTGTCAAAATGTCCCAGTTGCTAGAGGAGACATTTGCATGAACCACTTCCACCTTGATGCTGGAAACTGGCTCCGGGAGGGCTGGAAGACCTGAAGGGCAGCCAGGACAATGTGCGGGTGAGCGAGACAACAGCTCCAGCTGAACACCAACAAGGGGCAGCTCCTCATCCCAGCAACACGTCTTGGAACAGCCCAGAAGGAGGAGAAATCAGGTGAGCTGGGCAGCACCAGTTATACCCCTTTGCTTTTCAGCCCAATAGTGTTTAAAACAACGCAGCTTCTCAGCTCAGAGCCTGTACTGCCTGTCCCCGTCTCACTCCTTACCCAGCTGCAGCAGCTACGGTAACCAGCAAAGAGCAGTTAAACTAAAGACTATATGGTTAAGCTACGGTAAAACCCCTTTTTATAGATATTATTAGAAGATGACAAACCTGAAGTTCCCAATAAAAAGTGAACATCACATGCTCCAGGTGTTCTTTCAATAAATTTTTGTTTAAAGCACTTCTGAACCAGCTTCGAGCATCTCTCAGAGCTTCATTGAACACTTCTGCCACCGGAGCCTCCAGCACAACGTCTCGTGGAGCCTGCTGCACACACGGGAGGAGGAAAAAAAATGAGGATAGTTCAGCAGGAGAGCAACATACAACTGATTGAAATGAGTATTTCTGAAAGGGAAGGTCTAGATGTATCCAAAGCACAAACACCCAGTGACAGAGACCCACCACTACTTGAATAAAGGACAGAGGGAGGGTGGGAAAATGCAACACTTACAGATAGTTTGTGTTTTAAAATGGTTATTCCAGGAAATAAAGACAATGTATGTTTAGGGGAGGGGGGGGGGCGGGAACAAAAAACAAACAAAAAAAAACCCACCACCACAAAAAAGCAGACATAAACCAAAACCCATGACAGCCAACCTAGGCATTCGACCTTATTTTCAATAAGAAGAATTAAAATCATTAAATGATTTCACAGCTTTTTGAGAGTAACACAAACTTGGTTAATTCAGACTATTAATTTTTCCAAACCAAGAGTGGATATGATCTAAAACCAGTCTGTGGTACCATTTTTATAATAATTCTAGATATCTTGCTCATATCAACCCGTGAACGGTTCCTTGGTACTCACTGCTGGGGGCTGAAGTTTGGCCACCTTTGAAATCATCATGGCAGAAGCGGCAGGAATCCTGTACCACTTCCCCAGCTTCACGTACTTGCAGACCCTCTTGTGTATCTTCAGGCAACAGGCCAAGCAGGATTGCCAAGAATCAGCTTCCAGAGCTCTGAAGGACAGAAATAAAGAGGAAGAATTTTTTTCTCTGCTCAGAAGGGGGAAAAAAAAAAAAAAAAAAGGGCAAAAAAAAAAAAGTAAAAAGAAAAGCCCCACCAAATTCAACGCACACATTCAAGCTACAGCCATAACCCCACCCCACAGACACGGTGTAAATAAAAAGGATGATGCTCTCACAAAACACAAAAGCACACTTCAGTTACCTGGCTTGTTTCTCATCCAGGGTACACAGCAGTATCTTTAGAAGATGCTCTACATCCTAAGAATAAAAAGACAGAAATATTAAACTGTGGAAGGAATTTTACAGACTGGTTTCTTGTTATTTGAGGGAATGCAGTATTCTTTCATGCCTTCTCCAGTGCTCTTGTAAATACACTATAAAATTGCAAGAATTATTTACTGGATGTCAGAGTCAACATATAGATGGCTATTAGTTTTAGAAACAAATAATAGCACTTCTTACAATCCAGGGGTTTCAAATTTATTATTCTTGGTTGCAATGTGCAGTTCCTGCTGTCCTCACATAAAAATTCAAGTGTTTTCACAACAGGCGAGAAAATCTCTCAAACCAGCAGCATCTTGCCCAAACAAACCCCCAAGAGCTGTGCAAAAAGTAGTTTCAGGCAGCATTTGAGGATCTCAGGATTAAAATGTTTGCCATCAGTGACCAAGAGGAAATCCAGATAAGCAGATCCTTCTCTCATCAACATCAACAACATTTTTTGCTACAGATACACCCTCTCATCTTTTCTTAGGAGTGTCTCCTGCTTCAGAGAAACTATTTTTGCTTTTGGCTAAATTTTAAGCTCTTTGTGCTCTGACCCGCTGCCAACCACCTCCCCTAAGGTGCCAGTCGGTTCTGCTAAAAGACACACCACAGCCCAGTTTCAGCCTTTTTCCCCTCACTGGGTAAATCTGCCAGAAGACAAACCTCAGAAGTTTCCCATGAAAGGTCAATGTTCTCTAATCTGTAAGAAACTCCTTGAAGAGTGACTAACAAATCACTGGAGAAGTCTCGGACAAATTCAGCCAGGCTCCCCAGGGGCAGCACACACATCCAGGACTTGACCAGAGTCTTATCAAATTCCATCAAGTATTTCTTTTCTTTCATTAGTTGCAGTAGGGTCCCCCTGGAGGGAAGACAAAACAAAATCTTCAAGGTACAAAAGGCTAAGAGCTTGTTCAGCCCATGGAGGACTTTTATTCTCACTCCTGTGCTTTGTTCATTTACAGCTGAAGAGCAAAAGACCCCAAAACTCAGTGATCGCAGAAGCTCAGTCAAACTACTGAGCGGAAGCACTCAAGGAAAATAAACTCCAGGTCTTGCTCAGATTCTGCACGAGGTGTATCAGGAGCTGCTTTAACTCACACCAGGCACCACGACCTGCATGAGCTGCTCCACAGCTTGCAGAGCTGTTTGTGCCTGAAAGGTAATATACTGCATAGCTTTGCTATACTATGGTGTGTAGCAGAGTCTCTGAGCAACCGCTATGGCCTGTGTTCATGGGTCCCAAATACCCACCATCGACATGCTACCTTTCTTGGTTTTTAAAAACAAGGGTGAAAACAAAAAAAAGAAGGTAACGTAAGGTGATCACCACTGATGACAATGTCAAGGCCGTGGATAAAACTAGCAATTCTGGAAGACTCACCTTCGCTCCCTCCTTCTTTCAGCAAACGGAAGCCCTTCCAGCCCTGCCCAGGTATCTTCCTCCATCGGCAAGTGCTCACGCTGGAAGGGAGCAGTGAGGAAATGCAGAAGAGGGAGAATCCACACCCACTGGTCTACTTGGTCATCAATGCATCGCTGGCACAAGTTTGTCAGATGAACCTTCAAACTAAGAAAAATACCAAAAAGAAACACACACAGAGTAAAACAATAGCTTGTTACAGGATTCAAGAATATCCAGGAGGGGGGAGAAGGCTACATCTCAATTTCGCCATATACCTTCAATTAACGTCCAGTAATTATTTTAGCTCAATCTTGTCTTCATTGAAGAGTATATATATGGTAAAAGTTTAAGACTCACAGCTGTAACGTTACTTGAATCTCTCTGCACAGACCCTACTAATACAGCACTAGGAACAAGCGCCAATACTTTATCTACAGCTTCCGCTGAGCCCCCCCAGTCAGCCAGGGCTGGGGTGCCACAGATGCACAGAGCCAGGCATTCCAGGGACAATTCTCGGCCTCCAACAGGAAATTTAACAGCTGTATCCAGGCAAGTGAACTAAAAATGCGAGTGCCGCATAAGCAGGTAGATAACAGTCTAATAAGCAGGCACTCAGAGGAAAAAATCAACAAAAAACCTGCAACGATGCACATCAGAGGAGACAAGAAGAATCCAAATATGGCATTGAATAGTTTTAACTCAATCTACTAATCTCGCAACAGTGACAAGGTGTAATAGGGGAAATCCCGTTTGGACAAAAGGAAAACATTTTTCACATCAAGAAAGAGGTACGTGAGTGCCAGAGGGCCCCAGAGAGGTCGTGCAATCTCCATCCCTGGTTTTCAGAACTCGGCTGCAACCTTGCCTGGGCTTAGGCTCTGCTGTGAGCAGAAGGTTGGAACACAGACCTCCAAAGATACCTGCAAATCTGATTTTTGTCAGATTGTCTGACACTAGAGATCCCACTCCCTTATTGTTTTATCACCAGGTGCTACACCTGCAGCAAAACCAGCCCAGTTAATTACCTTGTAAGTGCTCCGGTAACATACATACCTAGTAACTGCTTCAAAAACCTTTGTGATTCGATGATGCTCATCCAGTATGGTCTGTTGTGACTCCTTATCCAAGCACAAGAGGCTACACAGGTCAGCCAGCATGTTTTTAGATGCCACCGTCAGCCTGAGCCGTTCAACTACTGTGAGAATGGTGAGTCCCAGAGCTAGTTTACTTTTTATTACTGTGTCCTCCTGTAGTGCTTTTGCACCTTCTGGTGCAAGGAAAGGAAGAGCTATTTTCTGCATGTAATTCAGCAGCAATTCATTCACCTAGGGTAAAGACAGGAAGAAATAAACCAACTACAGCACTAGCTCCCCAACAAAATTTTTTTTTCTGAAGCCGTTTTCTTCTGCTGGTTACAGCGAGGACACTCTATAGCCCTGTACACCCCACGACACAGTTGTACACCCAACACTGCTGTATGTCACCATCGCACGCTACAAGCAGACTCCGGCTTAGCAAGACTCAGGCTTGGGTGGGAGAGAGATTTCTGTCCTTACCCAAGGCCCCCAAAAGCTACTCTGAAACCATATCCAAGGGGACCATAACCCTGTGGTGCTTGGTGATACCAAAATCACCCTTCTGAAACCCAGCGGTGACAGGAACCCCTGGTGGGCTCTGCTGAGCTGGGCGGGTATTGCCATCTTGTGGCCTCTCCCGTGTCACCAGGAGGAGGGAGGCTGCAGAGAGTTAAGACACAAGCAGCCCTGACACCGGTCCCAAGCCCCCCCCGAAAAAAGAAAACATGACATTTCTGCCACCTTTCATAATTCTGGCAGGTAAGGGATTCAGGACTCCAGATGCCCTTTCTGCAACGCTGCTTGGAGTTGGACCAGGAGGAGCTCGGCTCAAAAAATAAGGCAGGCTCAGGGTCCAAGTCGAGTGCGGAGGAGTCGGTGACAGAGTGACTGGCAGCAAGGGCCACGCTTAGGAAATTAATATCCAGACACAAAACCCACTGAAGTAAGAAGTCGCCACACCACAGCTCTGCTGCTGACCGCTATGGGATGTTCAGGACAGCACTGAATCACAAAGGTGTGACCCGAGTTCCCAAGGCAGCCGGTGGCAGTCACCCCAAAAGAAGCCCCACTGGTTCTGTGGCACCTGAACTTTTTGACTGGAAAAGCAAAATTAACTCAAAAAGGTCAACAGCAAAATTGAAGTCCTGTGTTTAGTAGCTGAATGCCTGTTTTCCAGTATCTGTTAGAAGAAAACAGCTTACCTGCTGCGTGCCAAAGTTTAACTCTGTCCATCGCATCTCCCTGCCGTCGTGCACCTTGGGGTCTTTGGTAACCACGTAAAACTGTTCCAGCTGGCAAAGGAAGCTTCTCAAGTTGTTGAGACTCCAGGTTCCAAGAATGCTGAAGATATTTTCTAACATGATATTCGCAGCTATTGTCTTCCCTTTCACCACGTCTTTGTTCGTATCGAACGAAATCATCTTCCGGATGTTTTTCATGAGGGACGACTTACACACAATATCATCGTACTGATGCCATTCTGGAATCAGCAACGCAGATGAGAACACAGGAAAACAATCACGTGAGAAACAAACACAGGTTTGCGCTTGCCTCCAACTCCTTAAGCTGCCCACAGAAATACCCCTTAAGTTTCCAACTTCAGATAGTGCTGTCTAACAACGCTAGTCCATAGAGAGATCACCCCACCAAAAAAACAGGAATCACCCCAATATGCAGATCCAGTCAGAAGAGCTCACCTCCATTGCTGAGCAAGTTGCCTCTTATGAATAAGCAGCGATTCACATAATTATTTGATATTGAAACCTTGTAAATAAATTCATATTCCTCTTCACCACAGCAAACCCAATATTTGTAAGGAATGCATTTATTCATGTTTTCTTTTGCGAGAGTTACAGTGCCTTCAATGAGGTATCCGTGTCCTTCTAGATACCTAGGAAACACAAAACACAGCAAAGGATGTGTCAGCTGATCTGTACACTTCCTTCTCCATCCTTCTCCGGTTTTAATAGGAATGACGATTATTCTTTCATGATGGAAGTTTAAATGAAGTACCCCGTTCTCCAGCGCCCGCACCCCCGTGCCCCTGTGTGCCCCTCGGGTACGTACTTAGTGCAGTTCAGCTCGCAGATGTTGTCCTTCCAGTCTGCGTAGGGAGAAATGCCTTGCCCCCTGATGAACACTTTATGGATCTCAGGGTTTAGCTTGAAGTCTTTGGACAATATCGCGTGGAAATATACCGTAATACCATCACTTTGGCTCACAGAACTACAAGAAAGAATTAGAAAGAAAATAGAAGTAATTGTAATTTTTACTGTGTTTTAAAAATTGCACAAAACATTATAAACCACAAATAAGATCCAAGCCACACCCTTAGGGGATGCGAGACCCATAAGCTCTGTCAGTTCACACAAACTGATGCTACATAACAGGCCTCATGTAAAGCCTAGTGCAAAAAGGAAAAACGGGTTCCTAAAGGCAGCGTGAAATGCTCCGACCATGACCATCAGAAAGGCAACAGAAACACCTCACCCAGCAGTCACCTGAAACAGCCACTCTTTATCCCTCTTCCAGCTCACACACATTAAGCAAAACAAGTTACACTAATCAAAACAGCTCTTCACACTATTAGAATCATAGAGTCATAGAACTGTCTAGGTTAGAAGGGACCTTTAAGATCATTGAGTCCAACCATCAACCTGACTCTGATAAAAACCATCACTAAACCATGTCTCTAAGCACTATGTCAAGCCGTTTTTTAAATCCCTCCAGGGATGGTGCCTCAACCACTTCCCTGGGCAGCCCATTCCAAGGCTTAAGAACCCTTTCAGTGTAAAAAATTTTTCCTAATATCCTCTGATATTTGGATATTAAGAGGATCTGAACCTCCCCTGGCACCACTTGAGGCCATTTCCTCTTGTCCTATCAGCTGTGGCTGATAGGGAGAAGAGACCTATTAACCTAATTATTAACCTAAAGAGTTACATGTGTAACGCACATGTTACTCCTAACAATGAGAAATGAGGGCAATCTCATTTTTTTATCCATCAGATACTCAGAAAGGCTCAAGTACCACATGTGCCGCATTACCCGGCACACGACCTCTGCAGCAGCTCCCAATGACACATCAGCTCTCTTTTGCACGAGCAGTAGTTTACCTCCCTTTTAAGGCAATTCTATTCCCACGACATGTGCAGGGTTAATCTTAGCGATTCCTCCCCCCGCCTCAGCCTGGAGCCCTTTATCCTCCTTAGGCCAGATCCTGTAGGTGAAGGCTGGGGAGCAGCAGGGGTGTTCTCACCTTCCTTTAATCTTCTCCGCAGGTTTCTGCTTCTCTGGTTGCTTTTTGTCCTTGTGACTCTCTGTTACAGCTGAAGCATCACCATTTCTAGATATCTCGGGTCCTTTGGTCTGACTTGTCTTCTCAGTTACTTTGTGCACTTTCTCACTTGGGGTCTTCTTTTTCTCCTTTGGGTCTTCACCCTGCGACAGGAAGACAAACAATACCAAATTAACCAGGAGACCCTGGAAGGAACATCTGCAAAAACACCCAAAACCCTCTTCAGATGGGTGGGACACCCAGAAATCACCGCACACCAGTCAGCTTTGTACTTCTGGAAATACTAATCCCTCGTGGAGGGAAGGTGCTGGTTAAGGAAAATAACGCATGGATTGCAGGAGAAATTCAACCCAAACTCATTGGTGCTGAGAGATATTAGTTGTTTAGCTCAAATAACTAAGTTTTAATTAGAATAAATTGCTTAAGGGTATAGTATGGTGCTTTTATGCTGTTTGCCCAGCTTTACTCGGCACAAGTTCCAGCTTTACTGAAGCCTTTAGGCCACAATAGAGTTAATTTTCTCAGCAACGTTCCCAGCAGCTGATACAGTTCTGTGCTTAGTCTTTTAGTAGGAGGGGAAATGTCGATAACGCCCTCATGTTTTGGTAGTGTTTTCTCTAAGTCTGCGACTTTTCAGTTCCCCACATTCTGCCAGCGAGCACAGGTGCACAAGAAGCATAAACCAGGAGATAAGGAGGTGACAGCCCTCGGCAGAGATTACGAATCAACAGGATGAGAGCAGTCAACGGCCGGTCCGGGCACAGAGGGAGAATCCAAGAAGGTGTTAGAAGACCCCAGACCAAAAACCACCATTGGACTAAAAGTGGGGTGAACAGCATGAGGAGCGTGTGAGTGGCAGGTGTAGAGATCACAAAGGTACGATTGCCCAGAGATTTCTTTGTTCGATGTCCCTCTCTAGAGACACCCAGCTGGCTGACCCTGTCGCTGTACCTTTCAATTAAATTATTTCGTTTTATAATATTCGATACCTGAAACTGCTGAGGGAAACCCAGGGTTGAGCCTGAAGAAGGAGGAAGAGCACCCCAGAGTAAGTGTGTGTGTGAAGAGTGGGGAAGGGGCACCCATCACCTCCCCGGAGTCACCCCTGTGAAGGGACCCCGAGCAGTGACAGACTCAGGTGGGGAGTGTCACTCCTTGGATTGGGGTGTGAATGCTCGGGCAGCGGCTTCTCCTTTAACATCGGGCAAGAAGCCACGTCCATAAGCCACACGCCCCCAGAGGATGGGGCAGTAAGGAAACAAAATATATCCAACAGCAATTCAGAGCTTTACAGGCCCATCCCTGAGTAGAGCACCGACACCTACATAGTGTGAAGGTCTCCTCCTTAGAGGAAATCCAACAGAGCTCACTGGAGCACAACTGGAAGAGAGACAAGCTCTCAGCTCCTGGGGACAAGTGAGCAAGCCCTTGGCGAGAGGCTCTGCTAGAACTGACACACGGGAGAGCAAACCTCAAGAAAAGGGACACTTCTAGTGCTCCCCGCTGTCACCCCTTATCTCCAGCCTCATGGTCCTCAGCTTTATCAACAGCACAAACAAGTCATAAAGAAGGAAACTTTGAACACTCTGGTGAGCATTCAGCTGTGTTGGGGACTCACACACTTACCTTGGCCGTCAAACCGCTCGCTTTCTGCCTGCTCTCCTGTTTCTCCTTCCCAGCCTGAGAGTTTTTGGCCACCGGCGGAGCCTTTACGTCTTGCCTGGGATGTTCAGCCCCAGGAGTAGCAGCCTTACTTTTAGGCTCTCCCGTACCAGGAGACAACCCGGAGGAAAGGCCCGCTCTCTGCCCCGTTGAGGGCAGCTTCTGAATGCTGCCTGAGGACCAGGAATCCACTCTGGTTCCTGGAAACTGGCCGGCGTCAGGGGCACGACTGCCCCCTTCCACCTCACTCCTGGTACTTCCACCCCTCACCTTCTCCTTCGGGGCTGCAGAGCTTGGAGATGGGGCAGGCACGTTACCCGTGCTGCTCTGCTTTAGGGGGGTCATCACCTCTACGCTGCTGTCACCGCCTTCTGCAACCGCTTCCAGGCTGCCAGCTTCTTCCTTTCCCAAGTCATCCAATGCTGTCTTGCTTTCATGTGCTCCTCCGCTCTCACCAGCAAGTGCCTCAGCTCCCGCTTTGGCTACTTCACTGCCTGGGGTTTGGATTTCTTGTGCAGTAACACTCATATCAGGCAATTCTGTGGTTTGAACTGGTGCTGTGCTTAGAGGAGGCAGAGAGTCTGGCTCCTTGGAGCTGAAAGAACCCTTCTTTCCTTTCTTCTTCTTCTTTTTCTATATTAAAAAAAAAAAAAAAAAAAAAAAAAAAAAAAAAAAGAAGGAACAAGACAATGTCTGTTTATTCATTGTTGACGAGAAATTCTTTGTCACTTCCTCCATCGCAGCTCGTACCAATATCTTCACATTACACTGGGTTAACGTGGAATAATCAGGAAGAGAAGGGACAAGACCAGCCACCATCTTCTAGAGTAGGTGAAAAGCAAGTAACTCTCAAGAATTCTCTATTTTTAACATTCAAAACCTTCTCAGCAGGGAACATGGAGCAAGATGCTCACTAACAACATCAGATCAGTTACTAAGCTGCCTCCTGTACCGTTTCCCCGAATGCAGCACAGGGGCTGTCAGGGGGAGCTGCTCCGCTCAGCACATCGGCTCTCCGATACGCCACGCTTCACGTAAGCAAATACATCTACAGTTTGCCAAAAAACACAGGCCCCAGCATCCAGGTGCAGCCCAACGGGATTCAGGGTGATGCAGCCCAGCATCACTGCTTTGCAAAGGAGAGAGCAACAACTTACCAGCTACTCCTGCTCCTCAGCACCCACAAAGAGCCTTACCTTCTTCTGTGACTTCTGAGAAGAATCACCAGCCACACACTGAGGTGCGGTCTCTGAGCCGTCGCCTGGAGCTGTTACACCCTCAAGCAGCGATGATCCCTCTTCGTCCCGAGTCACAGCAGAAGAAGGAGTCCCACCTGCAGAGCATTCAGGTGTGGCCTCTGAGGAACTGAACCGAGCTCTTTTGTTCTCCGGGAGCAATCTTCCCTCCTCCTTTGTCTCAGTGGTGGAAGAAGGCCTGTCAGCACCTTCTCCCTTCTTGTTTCCTCGAGGCTCTACTCCTGTATCAGGAACTGGGGCGAGCTCCACCTCTCTTCTTTCTGCAATGGAGGTAAGGTTCATTGTTAAATTCAAGAAAGAAAACAGTTCTCAGCTGGGGGTGGGCAAGCAGGGTCTGCCACTGACTAAACTTAATCAATTGAACACACAGGAGCCACTTTGTGGTTTCCTGTTCAACAGCTACCACTGGCAATGACACCATCCTCCCCAGCACAGCCTCCTTCCCCTCCGAGGTCCCTGCAGTCAGTAGCAGAATAATTAAGATAAGAACCCACTGTATTGAGGGACTTATCTATTTATCTATCCCTATCCTGCCTCCAGTTAACACAGTACTGGCCAAAGCAGAAGGCGCTGGGAACCACAACTGCCTGTCAAATTGCTGAAGGACCCCCAAGATGTGCAGTGACAGGACATCGGCACTCAGCTTTCACAGCCTTCGGGACCGGCCGCGTGACCTCTGCCACGCAGCTGAGCGCTGTGCCTGGGAAGGCACAGGAAACTCCCTTCTTATCTTCAACAATTTTATCCAGTCCCTAAAGCCTGCGAAAAGGCAGCTCAGATCCAGTCAGGCACCAGAGCAGATCCCTACTTTCTGCAAACCTGTTTCACGGGCGCTCCAGCACTGTCTCTACCCTGAGTCCGAGAGCAAAAGCTTTTAACCTCTTTGAGTGGAGACCAACCAACACCAAGAGACATTGATTTCCTCGGGGTATATCTGGGAGGAGCATAAAAATCACGGTGAAGGTAGCTCACAGCCCCTTGCACTATTAGAGCCCAAAGGCTGCACCATGCTTAATGACAGCAGGTTGTTTTGTGCCTGAAGCGGGCACCCTCTGCAATATTGTTCCACATCCAATTTAATATCATGCCATTGCCTGAAGAGTTTAAACCCTTCCCTGAGCTTTTCCTGCTCCTCAGTGACTCTTTCGACAGGGCTTGACCTGCACACATTTACTCAGTGGAACTCCCTGGTCCCCCAGGCAGGGAACATATTTACCTGGTAAAGCACTGCAACCCCTTCCACCGCCTTTAATCCTTGGCAGAAGGAGACAAAGCTTTCAGACCACCAAAACTGATGCTTTGGGTGTTTTTCCTACAGTGTGTAAGAGCTGGAGATTCTGGGTTTTCTACCTTGCCATTCTGGACTGCAGAGGGATTTGCTAAGAACTGATTCTGTCAGGACTACAGCAGGCTGATTCTCATTTAGTGTATTCTTTTAGGATCCTACTTCTTCACATTAACTCACCAAAAGCAGTTCCGGTGGCCTGAGTCACTCTCTCCTTAAGCAAATAAAGGATTAGGAAATCTTTTCCTCAGTGTCAATTGCATTAATTGCGTACTTGATTCTGTAACTGCTTATAAAGGCAGAATTAGGGTGTCTTCAAACAGAAATTCAGGGAGCGAGTTCTAAACCTTACAATAAGCTGAAGATAGGAAATTCTACTTCAAGAGCGACTAGACCTGTCTTTGTAACTCAGCATTCCTAAAACCGGCACCAGTTCATTGGCAGAACAGAAACTAGTTCAACACTGGAAATCTGAGTGTGGAGAACGTGTGTAGGAGGTGCCAGCGACTGACTGGCTTCTCTCCCCGTCCCCCTCCAAACACTGCAAAACAAAGAAAACTCTGTAATGCCGTAATGCAAGGGAAGTCTGAGACGAGAGCAGCACGTAATGGCCTGGCCAGAACAGCTCAGAGCCACACCAGTGGCACCAGTGCACACCCGCAGCCTCTGGTCACCGTGCAGCCCCAGGGGATGCCAGCCCCTGCTCCAGCCAGCCCCGCAGCGTCCCCCAGCTCAGCCCACCTTGCGTCCTCCTACCTGAAGGCTCGTCCCCAGTGCTGCCGGCGGGAGCCAGCTGGGCCTCACATTTGCTGCAAGAACCGGGAGAATCATCCCCAGAAACAAAGTGACACACGCGGCGCTTCATGTCTCCCAGCTGCAAACTCGGCGAGATTAAGCTCTTCCGGAGCCACAGAGGGAAACAAAAAGATGGGGCAGAAAGAGAAATATTACTGTGAAGTAATGAACCTTTGTCACATAACCTTCCTCCCGGCTCCGGGTTTATTTTCACGAAACAAAGTGTGATACTCAAGAGCAAGGCCCTCGCTCGACAAGAGAATAGCCACCAGCCCTCAGCTGCACCAGCTCACAGGCCGGGAGGGGGGGGGGGGAGGGAGGAAACCACAAAAATAAACAAATAAAAATAGCTACTGCACTTTGCACAGAGACTTTTTTTTTTTTTTTAAATTAAACGCACTGGGAACGCGCCGGACCCGGCGGGGCACAGTGAGGGCAGCGCGGCCCAGCAGGCCTGGACACAGGCCGAGCCATACCCCGCCGACAGGGCGGGCTCGGGCGGCCCCGCCGGCGGGCCCCGCTGCCTGTCCCCGGCAGCTCGGAGGTCTGCGGGGTTCTGCTCCCGCCAGGCAGGCCGGCGGCCCCGGGGACGGGCTGGGGACGGGCCGGGAGCCCCGGGGAGGACCTGGGCCGGCCCGGGGGGAGCCTGCAGGCCGCAGCCCCGACCCTCACCTGCACCGCCCGGGGCGGAGGCGGGGCCGAGCCAGCCCTTGGGCGGGGCCTATATGCAAATGAAGCACCGCTCGCCCCCCGCGGAGATGCGCGATGCCCCGCCTCCCCCGGGTAAATATGCAAACGAAGCGGGTGGATGGGCCAATGGCGTGGCGAAGGACCGGAGGAATGCAAATGAGGCCCGTTAGGTAAGGGCCGGCGGGAAGGGGGCGGGGCCGCGTGCGGCTCCCAGCCCGCGCCGGGGGCGGGGGCACCGGGGGGCACCGGGGGGCACCGGGAGGGCCGGGATGCACCGCGGGGAGGGCCGGGCTCACCAAGGGGTAGCGGTGTCCCGAGTGCACGGGAAAGAGAGAGGAGCGCTCAGGGGCAGCCGGGGCGCACCGGGGGATCGGGGGGCACCGGGGAGTACGGGCGCACCGGGAGGCGGCAGCGGGGCCCGGAGCTCGCAGCTCACCGCCCCGCCAGGGCCCGCCCAGCGCCGTCCGACCCAGAGCCCCCCCGCAAGCCCAGTCCCGGTGTCCCCGGCCCGGCCCGCCACCCGCCAGCCCGGGCAACGCAACTCACCGGGACGGGGACCGGTACCGGCACCTGCAGCGCCCGCTCCGCCGAGCCGAGCCGCCGCCACCCGCCCGCCCGCCAAAGTTTCGTTTTCCCGCAGAGTCGCCAAGTTTCGTTTCTGGGACGTCACCCCCGTCCGGCCCCGGCCCCGTCCTGTCCCGCCCCCTCCCGCCGCTGGTCGCCTTCCCCCGGGCGGCTCCCGCCGGGGTCCCGCCCTGCCGCGGCTGCTGGGGCCGGGTCGGGCCTCCGGGTATCGTCCCGGGCACCACCGGCGGTGGGGAGTGGGAGTCCTGCTCTCCCCACCCGGGACGCCCCCGGTACCTCCGCACCGAGAGCCTCCCAGCAGCCCGGCCCGTCCTTGAGGGCTGGGGAGAGGCTCTTCATTGATGTGGTGGCCAGTGCTAGCCCAGAGGCGGATGCCCACTGTTTCCTGCCGCTGCCAGAGGCCGGTGGGGCCGTGTCTGGAGCTCAGCCCCTTCCCTTCCTTCTGAGCCCAGGTTCAGCAGCTCCCAGATCTCCAACCCAGGCCCCCTTCTTTCTGCTTTGGGCTGGTGGGGTGAAGACACACCAAGATCCGTAGGGAAACGTCCCTTGGGCCAGGATCAATCAGCACAGGAAGGACATGGAGCTGTTGGAGCAGGGCCAGAGGAGGCCACGGAGATGCTCCGAGGGCTGGAGCCCCTCTGCTGTGAGGACAGGCTGAGAGAATTGGGGGGGTTCAGCCTGGAGAAGAGAAGGCTCTGGGGAGACCTTAGAGCCCCTTCCAGTCCCTAAAGGGGCTCCAGGAAAGCTGGGGGGGGGACTCTTGGTCAGGGAGGGGAGCCATAGGATGAGGGGCAACAGTTTTACACTGAAAGAGGGGAGATTGAGATGGGATCTCAGGGAGAAATTTTTCACTCTGAGGGTGGTGAGAGCCTGGCCCAGGTTGCCCAGAGAAGCTGTGGCTGCCCCATCCCTGGAGGGGTTCAAGACCAGGTTGGACGGGGCTTGGAGCAACTTGTCCCTCCATCCCCGGATCCAGCCAGGACCAAGCTGGCCTCACCTTCACCAGCGCGCTCACACACTCTCTCGCACACACGGGTTTGAGCACACACGCTATTTACACATGACCAGCCTTTTTTACCCCCTTACCCCTCTCTTTTCCCACTCTTGCTCCTCCCAGCATCCCGGGGAAGGGGGTTACCTGAGCACCCTCCTGCCGCTGTCTCGCTGAACTCCTCTCGGGTCCTGCAGAGCCGCTTTCACCGCCCGCCCCGACGGCACGTAGGGCTGAAGCCGGCTGCCACACGGTGTGGACCCTGCTCCGGCCCCGCGCTGGATGCTCCACGCCTGGGCAGATGGATGGACGGACGGATGGATGGGCAGAGAGGGCACGGATGCCCTTCCAGGAGGAAATCGCCACCAAGCGCCGCTCCGCTGTGGAAACGCTCCTCCAGCCTCCGGCGGCAGGACCTGTCGGCCCCGGCAGGTTTGTGGCTCCCGGGCACCTCTGCTGCCGCTGCAAAACCTGCTGAAGCTTGGACAAGGAGGAGCCTTCAGGCACCGAGCAACCACAAAGGCTGGGCCTGGTTTCACTTTCTTTTCCTTGGTTTGCTCAGCAGCGCCCCAGAAATTAGAGCTTAACTTTTCCTTCCCACACAAAAGGAAAAATCTTTCGCCGAAGGAAGGTGAAGATCACGCTGACTCATTCGCGATTACGGCTTTATTATACCCTCCTTATGGGGCTCAGCCAAGGGCAGTCCAGGAAAACTGCTCTCTCCTGAAGCCTGTCCCTCCCAGCCTCACCGTCCGACAGCGCTACCGCTTCTTGCGCCCATTTCACAGCAAGGTAAGCACAAGCTGGTGTCACGGTGCCCGTCCCCTCAGTGCCTGGTGGGAGTCGGGCGAGGGGCTGACGGGGGTACAGCCCAGCCCTGCCCGATGGCAGCGGTTGGCAGAAAACCCCACAAACCAAGAGGGTTGAGTAAAGAGTAAAATCACGGATAGTTCTCATCTCCCAGCAGCCTGAGGTTGGGAGCGGTGACGTGCCCTCGGGCTTGGAGGGCAGCGCCACCATCTTCAACGCTTGCCCTGACCGGAGTAGGCTCTGCGTCAGAGTTCAGTACGTCCCAGAATAAGAGAAGTCTCCAGAATTAAAACAGCTGATTTAAAAAAGACAGCAGCTTTGAGGCCAGGGAAGGCCTGGAGAAGGGATGGCTTCTTCCTGATGACCGCGTGTCCTGGTTTCAGCGACACAGGATTCATTTCTCTTTCAGTCATTTTACTTTTCAGTAAGGTCTCTTCTAATGCCTGGGAAAACCGCATTTTTAGAGGACTGTAGTGTCTGAATTTGTGAAAATATTTACTTTATACCCAGCTCTGGAGTGTGAGATTCAAGGTCTCGGTGTTTTCAAGCTCCCCAGGTGCAGGGACGAGGAGGAGCGAGACCCGGGCACTAGACCCAAGCTGCCAACAGGGTTATTTCATACCACGAACGTCACATTCAATATAAATCAGAAAGTTTGCTGAGGAGTTCTCTCTCTCTCTGCCTCGATGGCTGCCACTCTGAGAACTCCTTGCCCCGGTGCCGGAGCCCTGAGCCTTTCCCTTCCTCCCGAAGCCGCAGCGCTCGCAGTGTCCCACATTGGCTGTCCCTGCGGGGAGTGCACGGCTCCCTGGGATGGAATGGGGCTGGGGATAGTCCTTGTATATTTAGTATTGGTATTGGGATCAATATTGGTTCTTTAGTATTATCAATGTTAATTATTTAGTCTTATCCTATTAAATCTGTTTATATTTCAACCCCCGTGTTTCCTTGTTTTTTCCTGCTTCCACTTCTCGGGTGGGGAGGGGTTATTGAGTGATAAAATCATTGTCTAAATGACAATAAATGGCGATGTGTTCCTCAAACCATAACACCGGGATAGGGAATTGTTTTGCCCCACTAATCCCTTCCATGGACCATGCTCTCCTCTGCGTGGGACACGGGGACCGTCCCACCAGCTGCTGGGGAGGCAGGGCAGGGGGCAGGCAGCTCCGGTGGAGGGTGTTGATCGGATGTCACCGGGGTGTCACAGTCACCGCTCTGCGCGGCACAGGAGGTACAGCCCCAGCGCAATGGGAGGCCAGGAACCAGCAAGGTGATGCTGCCCCAAGGAGGTCCCAGGCGGCTCCTCGACTCACTGGATGAGCCCCGTGGGCAGCAGCGAGCTCTCGCCGGTGCTGGTGAAGGGGGCTGCCCCGCTGCCCCCCAGCTTCGCTCCTCTCCACCGCTCTGCATGAGGAAGGGGGAGAAGCAGGACAGAGGGTTAAGCCAAGGAATCCCTGCAGTCGGGGTGACCCCGCTCTCCGGAGGGGCTCCCACTCGCCTTCCCGGGAGCCAGCCCCCCGCAGCCCCCCACACTGGGCTGATGAAGGTCAGACCCCCATCCTCATCCTCCAGAGCCCCGCACCACAGCAGCCCAGGGACCCCAGCCCCGAGAGGATACCCGGGGCAGCCCAGAGCCTCACCTGCCTCCTCCTGGCTGGGGAAATGCTGGAATCCCTCTAAGTCTGCAGACAGCAGGACTTGGAGAACAGGGTCCTGAGGGCAGAGAAACCTGGGCTGGGGGAGCCTACTGCTGGCCCCTTCCCATCCCTCCGGGGCTATAAGTTCCCCAGCCAGCCCAGGGCAGGGCACGCGGCCCTTCCCCACATCCCTGGGGAGGGACTCTTTATCAGGGAGGGGAGCCATAGGATGAGGAGGAAGGGTTTGACACTGAAAGAGGAAAGATTGAGATGAGATCTCAGGAAGAAATTCTTTGCTGTGAGGGTGGTGAGAGCCTGGCCCAGGTTGCCCAGAGAAGCTGTGGCTGCCCCATCCCTGGAGGGGTTCAGGGCCAGGCTGGATGGGGCTTGGAGCAACCTGGTCTGGTGGGAGGTGTCCCTGCCCAGGGCAGGGGGTGGGAGTGGATGGTCTTTAAGGTCCCTTCCAACCTGAAGCATTCTGTGATTCTATGATTCTATGGTTCCGCGGCCAGACTCGGATGCTGCAGCCTCCAGCTCTCTGAGATGAAGGTGCTACCAGAAGAGCCGAGGCTGCATCCTCGCCACGGGCAGCCCACAGCCCCCCCAGCGAGCGGCAAAAGGACCCGGCACAGGGTGGCCGAGGCCGTGTCCCACGTACCTGCAGGCTGCAGAAGGCCAGTGAGAGGCCGTGCTTGCGCAGCTCCTGCAGCAGCTCTGCCAGCCCCACCACCACCGTGTAATCGATGCTGCTGATGTGGCAGCAGTCCAGGATGACGGAGCACGGTGGAGATGCTGCTGGAGGAAGAGCATATGGTCATGTCCCTGATGAGTCCAGAAATGACCAGCCCAGGGGACACAGCCCTGAGAGCCAGAGATGGGGTGAGACGGCCTCGGAACGGCCGGGGACCGGTGCCCACCACAGGGAAGCTGCTTGCACCCACAGCCTACAGGACCAGGCAGCATTTGCCATCCCCCCCCAGCAGTGGTCCAGGTGGGCACCAGGTCACAGCCAGGTCCCCAGGACAAGCCGGTGAGCTGGGGAGCACTGTACCTGCCAGGGCACGGCTGCAGATGGCATCCCGGAGGCACTCCATGGCTGGGAAGTGCAGGCTGCTCCCCAGCTGCACGAGGAGCACATCCCCCTCCGACACCTGCGCAAGAGCCCAGAGGAGGGGGACAAGTCATGGGGAGCTCCAGGCTGTCACCTTCCCCAGGCGGGGACAACTGCCCGTGTGAGAAAGCAAAGCACTATCCCAGCTGGAGGGGGACACACGGGAGCCCTCATCCCCCAGGGAAACCCCCCTCCCGAGCACACCCCAGCATCAGCAGGAACAGGGACAGCGAAACGTCCCACTCCTTGAAAGGGGTCCCAGCAGGCTGGGGACATGGGACATGTGGGAGCAGGACAGAAACATCCTGCACCCCAACACCCCGCTGCCCTCGGGGATCCCTCTCCCAGCTCCCTGCTCCCTGGCGAGCCCGGCCGGACCCACCGCATCCAAGGTGTGAAGCCCACCTTTATGGGGGGCCTGGCAATGGAGTAGAGGAGGAGAATCCCCGAGACCAGCACCCCGGCCACGATGCCGTACTGGACTTCCCAGAAGCAGAGCAGGAACGTCATGCAGAGGGGCACAAGGTCCAGCCCTGCAAGAGAGATGACCCAGGCTCGACTGTGCCTTGTCCTCATGCCACAGGGCCTCCAGGACACTGCCTGCTCTGCAGAGAGAGCCAGGTTGCACCGGGGGATCGTCCGCCCCCGACTTGTGCCCTCACTTTTAACCCGCCAGAGTGTCCTGAAGATCCCAGCATCAAACATGGGGACCACAGCTGAGATGATGACGGCAGCCAGCGCCGCTTTGGGGATGTAGTAGAAGAGCGAGGTGAGGTACGCCAGCGAGAGCAGGACCAGGGCGCCTGCGGGAGATGGGCAGCGCCTGAGACGCAGGATCCCCCACACCCAGGGTGCCCGGGGGGGCAGATGCCGGGCACAGGGGCCTGCAGGGCAGCCCATGGCAGGGTCGGGGGTTCTACCTGTAATGAGTCCTCCAGCAGGGGTGCAGACACCCGATTGCGCGTTCACCGCTGTCCTGAAACGCAAAGCAACACGTTGTCCCTGGCTGCACTGGGGCTGGCAGGGCTGGAGCTGCCCCCACCTGCTGCAGAGAGACCACTCCCCACCCCATAAAAGCACCCACCCTGTCAAACCACCCACCCCATAAAACCACCCATCCTATCAGACCCCACCAGGGAGAAACATGAGCAATCCCACGGCTCCCAGCCTGCAGCAGGTCCGCAGGGCAGCGAGATGGGAGGTAGAGTTGCCACAGGACCAGTGTATAGACCAGCAGCCAGGGTGGGCAGCTGGGGACCAGGACACGTGCTCAGGGACCCACCGGGGTCCACACAACCTCCGCTCCCCCTCCTGCTACCCACCGGCCGAAGCTGCCCGTGATGGGGTACGATGAGACGAAGGAGCCCAGGACGTTGGCGAAGCCTGCAGTGGGGAAGGAGAGGGGCTGGGATGCGGCAGCCACGGGAGACACCGCCTGGTCTGTGCCACTGGTGTCACCTCCTTCATGCCCGGGCTGGTACCCGGGGCCGGCTGGGAGCCCATTCAGCTGGGTAAGCCGGGCTCAGGCTGCTCTGGAAATTGCTAAGCTGTCAGAAAGGCTGGGGGTGCGGGCAGCATGCAGGATAAGAAAGGCAAAACTTGAGGTAGAGGTGGGTTCTGCTGAGATGGGGATCTCTCAGGGGCTGTGGGACACACGGGGGTGCTCAGGCTGGATCCCCATCCCCTGCCCCCCTGCTCCGAGCAGCCTCTTACCCAGAGCCAGCAGCTCCTGGTTGGGGTCAATCCGGTAGTCGTTCTGCGAGGCTGAAAGGAGACGAGCGGCATCACCCCAAGCTTCCCGCAGGCACAACCCACCACGAGCAGAGTGGGGCCAGCAGAGCCTGGGACAGCCGTGGGACCCCATCCCGGCTGGAGCAGCCCTCGGGACAATGCTCTGCAAACTCTGGCTGTGCACAATGCGGGGACCCCCAGCCCGCCCCCCCAGCCAGGCACAGGGGAGCTGCCTGGCGAGGGGAGGGGGGCAGCAGCACCCCACAGGACCCCTCCCATGGGCAGCCCAGTCTCTCCCACTGCTCCCATGGGAACAGCACCCTCCCTGGCACCCCAAGCCTCCTGCAGAGACCCCCCCACCAGCACAGGAGCCCGGCGCAGCCGTACCAAAAGCCTTGGCAATTGCAACGGTCTCCATCAGGCCCATGAGCGGGACCACAGCCAGCCCGACCCCCATGTCCTGGGAGGGAAGGAAGGACACAATGAGTGTGGCCACCAAGAAATGAGGGTGGCCCCACAGCAGAGCCTCCTCCCACTGCACAGGGAGCCCACAAACGCAGGAGTAAGGAGACAGCAGCCCGTGGGAGCCCCGACTCTGCCAGCCAGCCTGCCACCCACCTCCACCATGCTCCTGAAGGGGATGGTGCCGTTGGGAGCAGCCATGGAGAAGCGCGGCAGCCGGAAGGCAGGGAGGCCCTGGGGGATGCTGCCGGTGAGCGTGAGCGGCTGGGAGCCCATCACCTGGAAGGAGTAAGCGACCAGGCCAGCAAACAGGACTACGAGGGCGTTGCATGCTGCGGTGGAGAGAGCAACCATGATAAACCTGCCCGGAGCCCAGGGCGGTGGGAGGGACGGCAGGAGGTGGGTACCCGGCTGCCGAGGTCTTCCAAGCCTCAGGAAGGGGCATGCACATTGGCAGGACCATCCGTGGGACTTTGCCCTCCCTGACCCACTTCCAGGTCTCAGCTCCTGCTGACCTGGGCTTTACCAGTTTCGGGCTGTCTCTTCCCCACCCCAAAGAGACAAGACCGAGGAGGAATGGCTGCGGGAGGGGAGAGGGCAGGGGATGGCCAACGCACCCGTGGCAGAGGTCCAGATGATGAGGTAGCTGATCCTTGCAGCCAGCGGCTCCCCACGGGAAGCTCGGGGCAGGCTGTTCTTCATGGCCCGGAGCCCTGCCAGCACGGCCAGGCAGGCCAGCCCCAGCACAGCGTCCCCAACCCTGCAACAGCCACATCGGTGCCAGCCCAAAACACGCTGCGGGGCTCAAGGAGAGCTACCCCAAAGCCAGGGACAGGGACGCTGCCAGCGTCTCCCACCACCTGCAAAGGCGTCACCTCCCTGGGGTGGGAGGAGGGGGTCTCCCCCAGCCAGCGGTGTGACGCTAATGGGTTTGTGGGGTCTTCATCAAGAGGGAAGCAGAACCCCAGTGCCAGGCAGGACCTGGGCAGTGGGATCTGCCTCCTCCCCATCTCACTGCCCCCCAGCCAAGCAGGGAGGTCTTCTGCCAGCCCTGAGGAAGCCGACCCTGCGTGTCACTGTGCTGTGCTGCGGCACAGACCCCGAGCCACGGGAGCAGGCGGTGGGGAGGGCACGGGGATGCCTGAGCTCCCTCTTGGACCGTCAAAAATTGGAGGAGAACTTAGGACACAGTCGTAAGGATGTGCCGTTGGACGTATAGTCCCAAGGATGTACCTTTGGGCTGGCAAAATCCTGATGTACCTAACTGGGAGCGGAAAATAGGACAAGCGTCCCCCATCCTTCCCCTGGAGCAGCTTGGGAGCCCACGCGCTCCCCCATCTTCAAATTTCCAGCTCAAATGGAAACGGCTGAGAACAAGCACTTGTGTCACAGCGCTGGGCAGAGACCGGGAAATCGGTCCAAGGTGGGACCAAAGGGATGGGGAGCGAAGCAGGAAAGCCTGAGACCCCCCAGCTGCAGGGGGACGGAGCAGGGTGGGCACAGGGACAGCGCTGACCTGGTCTCCCCGATTCTCCGCAGCATCTCATACACCTGCAGGAAAAACTGCTGAGGGATCCCCTGCAGCCCCAGGAGGTTCTGTGCAGGAAGACAAAGCCTGGTGAAAGCCCGGCGCAAGCCAAGCTGCCGGGTGCCGTGGAGGGATGGCCAGGATCAACGGGGCTCAGCCCTGACCGGGGGGGGGGTGCTGCTGGTGGGGGAGCTCCCCGACTCCCACACGCCCCCTGGGACGGCCTTCTCCTGCACAGCTCTGCGCGAGCAGGGCTTAGAGATGCTCTGAGATGCCTCCACCCCATCCTGCACACACGAGCGTGCAGCTCCTCGAAGGGGGGGGGGTCCGTTCGGGGCCCCAGCCCAGCCCGCGCAGCCCTGCCATCCCCCTGCACCGTGCCCAGCAGCCCCCGCGGCAACCGCAGCCGTTAGCCAACCCCGCTTCCTCGCACGGCCTGACACCATCTCCCAGAGTCTCTGATTTCGGTTAACCACAAAGGAAGCACTGCAGCCCCAGAAGAGCCGGAGAGGGACCAGTGAGGGACCAGCAGAGCTGCAAACCCACCTGTGCCAAGAAAATCACCCAGAAACTCCCACCAGCGACCAAATCAAACGTCCTGGGTTTACTGGTTGCCACCAGCTGGTCACAGGCAGAGAGTTCGGCTCTGTCTGCTCAGAGCAGAGACCTCAGGGACCCACCAGAACTGCTGGCAGGGGAGACCTTTGGGGGGTCATTCCTCCCATACCGACCACATCCCCCAGCCCGATGCTAAACATCCCAGGTCCACAGCACGGCCGGCTCCAGGAGAGAACAGGCGAGGTGTCCAGAGCAGACCAGTAGACCCTACCTTCACCTGGTTGAAGCTAATGGTGATGGAAGCAGCCGATGTAAACCCTTTAATGACCGGGTAGGAAATGAAGTCCAGAAGGAAACCTGTAGGGGATGGGTAGCAGTAAGTACATTGCTGGCCCCGACGGGGAGCACGGGGCGTTTGCACGCACACAGAGCTGTCACAAGCACTACCAGGACAACCTCAGTGCCTGGGAGAGCATATGGGAAGGGGGGGAACAACTACAGGATGTACAGCGATATCCTAAAAATACACCCACGCACGGCAAGAGCATCTCACCGAGGTGCAGGAGCCCCATGGCCAGCTGGATGCAGCCGGAGAGGAAGGTGAGCAGGACGGCATAGACAGGCTCGTGGAACGCGTAAGAGGAGACAAGCAGCGACATGATGGCTGTGGGACCCAGCGTGACGTCCTTGGCGGTGCCCAGGAAGCAGTAGACGAAGCAACCCATGAAGGACGAATAGAGGCCATACTGCACGGGGACAAAAGGAGCGCTGGCACCACTTTGCTGGGAGCTGGGAGATACCAGACACCTCTGGGACACAGAGGGCTGGGCTACCCTCAGGTCCCTCCGGTGCCCGCAGCCAGCCCTGAGCAAACACACGGCATCTCCGGCTTCCTGCCCTGGGAAATGGGTGGCCGCACAGCACCAGCCCTCGGCCACCGGCCGGCCAGCCTTGCCCCGCTCCGCCTGCCACACCGGGGGTCATGGCACAGCTGTCCCCGGGCACCCGTAGCCACACGGCACCGCCACACCGGGGGTCACGGTACGGGTGTCCCCGGGCACCCACCTGGAGAGGTAGCCCGGCCACCTCGGCGTAAGCCAGAGCCTGCGGGACCACGGTGAGCCCCACGGTCAGGCCGGCCATCAGGTCGAGCTGCAGCCAGGCCAGAGAGTAGCGCGGGAGCCAGCGCAGGACGGGCAGCCTCCGCCGCACCCCCGGGCACCGGGGACCCGCCGCCGGCATGGCCGGGGCACCGGCCCCCAGACCGGCCGCCTCCAGCCCCCTCCGGACTCGCCGCGGGCTCCGGGACCCGCCGGTGGCCGGGAGAGGAGGGGGACGGAAGGGCCGGCAGCCGTCCCGGGAGGCGGAGCGGGACCGGTAGCCGCCGGGACGAGCCCGTTCCCCGCCGCGGGGCCGTTGGCTCCGCCCGGGCCGGATCTGAGCCGCCGGGGCCGCCTCATGTGACCGGGGCAGAGGAGGAGCCGGGGCGGGCGGAGGAGCCGCCGACACCCGCCGCGTCCGGCCCTGCCGCCGGTACCGGTGCCTTTACCGGTGCCGGTGTCGCTGCCGCCGCCATGGGGCCCTGGGCGCTGGCGCTGCTGCTGGGCGCTCTACGGACCGGCGGAGCCCCGGCCCCGGCCCGCAACGTGCTGCTCTTCCTGGGTGAGTACGGCCGCAGCCCCGGCAGACACACCCCCCCCCCGGGACCGGTCCCGGCTCCGCGCCCGCCGCCCCCAGCCCCGGCACCGGCCCCGCGGCGGGGTACCCCTGTCCCGGGCTCGGGGCGTCCCGTGGGCAGGGGAGGGACGGCTCCAGGGGTCCCGCTGCGTCCCCGCTGCTGGGACGGTCACCGGAGCAGCGGGGGCATCTTCAGCCCGGGGATGCTCCCGGCGTCATTAGTGTCCCCCGGGGGGGGGGGAACGACACATGCCGGGGGTCAGGCCCGGTGCTGCCGGGCTCACCCCACACCCTTCCCACGGCAGCAGACGACGGTGGCTTTGAGAGCGGCGCCTACAACAACTCGGCCATCCGGACGCCCAACCTGGACGCGCTGGCCCGGCGCAGCGTGGTCTTCCAGAACGCCTTCACCTCCGTCAGCAGCTGCTCCCCCAGCCGGGCCAGCATCCTCACTGGCCTCCCCCAGGTAGGGGCACCCCCAGGCACTGGGGTGGGGGCTGCCGGTCCGCGGCGGGTGGTCGGGGATGACCAGAGCTGGCATTCTTACGGCACAGTCTGGTGATCCTCCTGTGCCCGCTGGCCCAACCGTGTTGTCTCTTCCCGCCTGCAGCACCAGAACGGGATGTACGGGCTGCACCAGGACGTCCACCACTTCAACTCCTTCGACAGCGTGCAGAGCCTGCCCCGGCTGCTCAGCCACGCACGCATCCGGACAGGTAGGGAGCCCAGGGCAAGTGACAACGGGCAAGGAAACCCTCCCCCTCCGACCACCAAACCCTTCGGGTGAGAGAGCTTGACGGCTCGCCTGGCTGCGAGCGAGACAAGCACCGCCTGGACCCGCTTCCCCCACCGCTGCTCCTCTGCCACCCCCGTAACACCTCGCTGTCACTTCTCTTCCCCATCCCGCTCCTTCCCGGTTCCCAGGTTTGCACAAGGCTCGTGCTCGACCCAAACTTTCACCTGGGCCACTCACCTGCGCTAGCGCTTACCCACGCTGGTGGCCTGGGGCAGGGTGGTCCCCGAGTGGGTCCCAGTTTCTAAGCAGATGTGGAAGCCCCTCTGCAACCACCAGAAATGGCTGGAGAAGCCGGGAGGATCTTCAACTCCACAGTGTTTGCTGAGGGCAGCCCGTGCTGGAGCACGGGGCATCAGCCCCCAAGGAAGGAGAGAGCAGCAGCCAGTGTCCCCCCGCCCCAGCTCCCGGTACATATCCTGTCTGCATTCTTCCAGGGATAATTGGGAAAAAGCACGTTGGCCCCGAGTCTGTCTACCCCTTCGACTTCGCCTACACAGAGGAGAACAGTTCGGTCCTGCAGGTCGGGAGAAACATCACGCGCATCAAAGCGCTGGTCCGGCAGTTCCTGCGGAGCCAGGACGAGAGGTGAGACGGACCCGGCGATCCCAGGGCAGGCACAGGAGAGGGGAGGGAGACATGTCTTCATGTCACACTCGGTCACAAATAGGAAGGGAGACCTTGTCTCTAGGTCGTACCATTATCCAGAAGCCCAGATTAGGTGGGATTTCTCCCACCGGCCCCAGCTCACCCCCGCACAGCCCAGGGAAGGTCTCGGGGCACGGGGACAGCCCTTTGCTACACCACCTTCACCTCTGCCCTCTCCATCTCTAGGCCTTTTTTTCTCTACATCGCCTTCCACGACCCCCACCGCTGCGGGCACTCCCAGCCCCAATACGGGGCCTTTTGTGAGAAATTCGGCAACGGAGAAAGCGGCATGGGCTGGATCCCTGACTGGAAGCCACAGCTCTACCGCCCAGAACAAGTGCAGGTGGGAGCCTGTGGGGCTGTGTGGGGCTATATAGGGGCTGCATGGGGCTGTGTGGGGCTGCGTGGGGCTATATGGGGGCTGCGTGGGGCTGTGTGGGGCTGCGTGGGGCTATATGGGGGCTGCGTGGGGCTATATGGGGGCTGCAAGCAACAGCAGCCTCCTCCAGAGCCAGGGCAGCTGTGGGGTGGCCCCCACCTCATACCTACCACCAGCATCATGGGCAAGAGCTGGCAAAGGCCACCCCGGCGGACCCGTGACCTCCCTCCCCGTGGCTGCCATGTGCCGCATTCCCTTCCTCCGTTCAGGTTCCTCACTTTGTCCCAGACACGCCGGCTGCCCGGGCGGACCTGGCAGCCCAGTATACAACCATCGGGCGCATGGATCAAGGTAGGAGCTGCAGGGGGGGGCCAGGCTGGCACTGGGGAGCCCTGCGGCCCCTCCTGCATCCCCCTCCTCAGCTCTGTCCCTCCATCCGCAGGGATCGGGCTGGTGCTGGAGGAGCTGTACCGGGCCGGCTTCCACAACAGCACACTGATCATCTACACCTCCGACAACGGTATCCCCTTCCCCAGCGGCAGGACCAACCTCTACCGGTCGGGCACGGCCGAGCCCCTGCTGATCTCCTCCCCAGAGCACACCGCACGCTGGGGACAGGTCAGCCAGGCATTCGCCTCCCTCCTGGGTAAGAGCCTGTGGTCCCCAGGAGGGAGCAGAGGCTTCCAGAGTCATGCCGGGGGGAGGTGAACTGGCCCCCACCTTCCCCACGCCAAAACCCAGCATCCTGTCCCGGAGGAGAGCCCGCAGCCCTCAGCATCGGCACAGCCAGCCTGGGAAGGGAGAGGAGGGACAATGAAGCAGCAGGGTCCCCTGCGGGGACATCATCCCGGGGCTCAGCTCCACAACTCACCCCAGCACCATCCGCAGCCCACGCGGCAGCAGACCCCCCCCGGGGACCTTTCTGCCCCTCTCCGGGGCTGAGTTCCCCCCCAGCCCCTGCTCTCACCCTTCTCTTCCCCCTCCAGATCTGACGCCGACCATTTTGGACTGGTTCTCCATTCCCTACCCATCCTACAGCATCTTTGGCACGAAGCGGGTGCAGCTCACCGGGAACTCTCTCCTGCCAGCGCTGGAGTCGGAGCAGCCCTGGGCCACCGCCTTCAGCAGCCAGAGCCACCACGAGGCGACCATGTACTACCCCATGCGAGCCATCCAGCACCAGCAGTTCCGCCTCATTCACAACCTCAACTACAAGATGCCCTTTCCCATCGACCAGGACTTCTACATCTCCCCCACCTTCCAAGATCTGCTCAACCGCAGCCAGGCCGGGCAACCGACCCACTGGAACAAGACCCTGCACCAGTACTACTACAGGGACCGCTGGGAGCTCTTCGACTGCAGCCGTGACCCCACCGAGAGCCAGAACCTGGCCCCCGACCCCCACTACGCCCCCATCTTCCAGCAGCTTCGCGCGCAGCTCTTGAAGTGGCAGTGGGACACGAGTGACCCCTGGGTGTGTGCCCCCGATGCTGTCCTGGAGGAGAAACTCAGCCCCCAGTGCCGGCTGCTGCACAATGAGCTGTGAGTGTCACCTCTGCCACGGGTCACCACGGCCATGGGACAGTCCTGTGCTGCCCCAAACCCCAGGGTGACACTCCAGGGCTCTGCTCTCTGTATCACAAACACCGGAGCATTCAGGGATCCTCGTGCCTTTGCTCTCGGCCAGAGGAGCCGTAGGGACAAGTTGCTCCTCAATAAAGCCCCTGGAAGAGACAGGTCTCCATTTTTACCTGGAGTTGAGCATGTCCCTGCCTGCTCCCGGTGGCCGGGGCTGTAGGAGAAGCTGGGGGTTCCCCAGCGCTCTGGAAAATAGAGGTCCTGCTGCAGCCCCCCCCAGGCAGGGACAGAGCCAGGGGGGTGCCAGTCGGGGGGTAAGGGCTGAACCAGGGCTCAGTGGCACTTTGAGGACAGGCAGTGGCAGAGAGGGGCACACACAGGACCTGGGGTTGCTCCCAGCAAACACCGCCTTTATTCACATCACTGCTCCCTCACCCCCCTGCACAGATCCCTCCCCTTCCCCCCAAAAAAACCAGCCGGGAGACTCCCCGCCATCCCTCAGTTTACCAGTTCCGCATGGTAACAGGTTTGCTGTCTCACAAGGCACTTGTGTGATTTTTCTCCCTGTTTTGGAGGAGATGAGGGTTTCCCCATCCCCAGGGTCGTGCGAGCCCCCTCACCATCCAAGTCCAGCGCACCCACCTCCGGGGAGCCCACATCAGCCCCAAGGGCAGCCAAAGCCCAGGAGCCGCAGTGGGTGGGCAAAGCAGCAGCAGCTCTAGTTTTAAGGAGGACTAGGGGGGATTCGGCCCCCGAGCTGCAGGGACCAGCATCGCCCCCCCGCCACGGGCCTGGGGTGGGCTCAGGACCAAGCGATCACAAACTGCTCCCACATCGGCAGCGACACGGGGACTCTCAGCACCTGGGGAGGTGAAAGAAGGGTCAGCACGGTGACAACCAGTGGGGCCAGAGCCCAAGGGGGGTGTCCTGCCCCCCAGAGATGGAGCCTGGCACGGCCCCGGTCCTGCAGACCCCCCGGGAAGGGCATCCATGGCAGACAGCCCCAGGAGCAGAGCCGTTCCCCTCGCAGAGCTCCAGCCCTGTCACCATGCATCCTTTCTGTCCCCCATCTCCCCATCCTCGCCCCCTCGCACAGCCTAATCCTGTCCCAGCCCCAGGGCAACCACCCAGCCCACGCTGGGCAGCCCTTCATGCTCCTTGGTGCCAACATCGGTGCCATCACTGAGGCCAAAGCCCACCAGCCCCTCGGCTTAGCCCCGGGTCCCTTCCCAGCCACCAGCCAGCAGCTCCCCCCCTGCCACCGCCCTGTCCCACGGCAGGGATGAGCACTCGCCTGGGTGTCACTGCGGTAGGAGAAGTCACCCACGAGGGCACCGTTGGCCAGGACTTGCCGGGGAGGGCTGGTGACGCCCAGCACGGTCACAGCCTCCAACAGGACCCCGTCGAGGTGGGCGCTCGCCCGCAGGAGCTGGCTGAGCACGGCACCCTGCGGGGACAGCAGGGACGTCACCCCGTGCTCCCGGGTCCCAGCCACCGCACACGCACCCCGGTGTGGCACGGGTGGTCTGCAGTCAATTATCAGAGGGACGGGGCTAGAGAGCATCCGCTGCTGCACAGCACCGTGGGTGCAAGGAGAGAGCAGCCAGCTCCCCGTCCTGAGCGGGCTCCTGGGGGGGGGTACAGCCCCCATGGGCCCCCACCACCCCACAGTGCTGTAGCTGCTCAGTCTGGCACTCTGGGCACGGCACAGCGTGGTTGCACCAGGGCACGGTACTGCCCGTGGCCACGTGTGCCCCGTGGGCACCGGGACCCACGCGTGGCAGCGAGCACCCCCCCTCCAGACTCCCCCCTCGCCCACCTGCGTGGCCAGGAAGAGGATCTCGGTGTAGTCCCCCTTCTCAAAGGTCTGCCAGCTCTCCCCGTCGTCCCAGAACAGCTCTCCCCTGGCGAAGCCGTCGGGTGTCAGCGCCACGACCAAGGCCATCCCCTTCCTGCGGGACTCGGCCGTGCTGAAGGCGGGCTCCTGGGGTGCAGGGCCGGGCTCAGCTCCGGGGGCTGCCACCGTCGCTCTCCCCCAGCCCCGGCCGAGCACCGCAGGCTCGTTCGGCGATGGCCACTCTGCCGGGGACCACGTCACAGCCTTCCACCCTGCCCTACGTGCTGGCCAGGCAGGTCACCGCGGTGTCACCGCAGCCTTGGGGGGAGAACTCACCTGCAGGGGCAGGATGTGCCCTGCACGGACGTGGATGTTAATGGTGTCCAGGGGAGCTGGCAAGAGGATCCACTGCCCTTTGCTGTGGATGGTGGAGTCCTAAATGAGACCAAAAAGAGAAAAGAGCAGGCGTAGGGGGCAGCCCAGCACCACGGGGGTCCCAGCCCAGCACCACGGGGGTCCCAGCCCAGCACCACGGGGGTCCCAGCCCAGCACTGTGGCACTTGAATGGCCACAAAGCAAAGGCTGAGTCCTGAGCACAGACCCCAGGCAGCCACCCGAGAGCCCCACGGCATCCCGGGGGGAGCACCCACCCCTGCCAGGCTGTACCACGTCCCCGCCGGGAAGTAGCCGCTGACTTTGGTCTTCCCTGCCTCCAGCACTGGGGTGACGAGCAGCCCCCCGCCCCACAGGAGCTGGCGGTCCACGGCCCAGGTGTTGGGGTCCTTGGGGAACCTGGGGAAGGATGGGGAGGGGCAGCGCTGGGGAGACCATGCACCCACCTCCCACCGAGCCCAGTGGCCACCGGCACCCATCAGCCCTGGCCAGGCCAGCACTCACTCGAGGAAGAGGGGCCGCGCCACCGTCTCCCCAGCGGAGTGGGCCCGGTGGAAGAGGGTGTAGAGGAAGGGCAGGAGGGAGTAGCGGAGGCGGAGGGCGTTCCTCATGGCGGCCTGGGCAGCCGGGCTGAAGGCGAACGGCTCCTGCGGCTGCCGGGGAGAGGTTGGAGGCGGATGCTGAGACCGCGCCGGGAGGAACGGAGGGCACCTTTTGGGGATGCAGGATGGAGTCCCCCTGGTGCGAGCCCAGCGCTGACGGCACGTAGCCCCGCAGCCCTGCCAGCCGCCTTCCCCCTCGCCCAGCCCCACAGCACCCAGCCACCCCCCGCCCGCTGCCCGGTAGGGTACCCCCCTGTGCCGGTGCTCACCCGGGCACCGTGATCGTTGTGGTTCCTCATGAAGGGGTAGAAGGCGCCCAGCTGGGTCCAGCGCACGCACAGCTCCTCGGACGTGTCACCCGCGAAGCCACAGATGTCAGCACCCACCAGTGGCACCCCAAAGAGGTTAAAGAGCAGTACCTCTGCAGAGGGGGTGCAGAGGGCATCTGGGCTCCAGGGGGGCACAGAGCCCACGGAGAAGCCCCCAGCTGTGGGGGAGGCTTGGGGGGGAGGAGGTACGGGCGGATTTGGCCCCAGCACCCTGCAGCCTACCTGGCACGGAGTAATAGAGCTGCTCCCAGTCGCTGCTGACGTCCCCCGTCCAGTGCCCGGCGTAGCGCCCGTGCCCAGCGAAGGTGGAGCGCGAGATGACGAAGGGGCGCTTGCCCCGCACCCTCAGCAGCGCGCTGCGGGCAGGACGGGCTCCGCTTAGCACCCGCTGGCTGGGAAGGGGGCTCAGTCCCCCACCAGCGGCTCCTGGCAGCAGCACAGTGCCGGGGCAGATGCCCAGTGCCATCTCGCCCATGGGGTGTGTGACACGGGACAGTGCTCAGGACTCAATCCCCCAGCCCAGGAGCCAGCACGGCTGCACCGCACCAGCCCCAGCCCCTCCAGGGGAGGCTGGAACCAGTGGATGGCGCACTGGGTTATAAACCAAACCAATCGCCCGGCCACCCAGTGCCCCCCCCATGCCCAAACTGCCCACACCGCAGCACCCGGAGGGCTCTCTCCCCTGGGCTGTGCATCCTCTGGGGCAGCAGGAGCTGCAGCACCAGGCCCAGGCTTACTCGTGGGTGGCGATGGCCTCGGTCAGCCCGTACAGGCTGTGCAGGTTGTAGTGGGAGGACAGGTACTGCTGGCTGGAGGCGCAGATGGTCCCCGCTTGGAGCCGTCCCCCAAACACACCTGCACGGGAGAGACGGTGGCAAGGGAGAGCTCAGAGCCCTCCTGGGGGACTGGAGCACCCCTAGGCTCCCCCAGGGATCCCCAGACCCCTGGGCAGAGGCTGGGACCCGCTCCCTATACCTGGCACGTAGGGTGGCTGCTCCAGGTTGTTGTTGGGGCAGCCATCCTGGGAGCCCTCCACGAAGTTCGACGGCTCATTCATGTCCTGGGGTGGGAAGGGGAAGGGAAGGAAGTGAATGGATGCCCTCCTGCCACACCAGAGCCCAGCAGAGATGCAGGACGGGAGCTGGGGAGCCGCAGCCGGCAGCTCTGCTGGCGACACTCACAATCCACATGCCATCGAAGGGCACTTGGTCGTGGAAGTCCTTCACCATGTCGTACCACCACTCGTGAGTCTCTGGGTTGGTGAAGTCCGGGAAGGCCGTGGGGCCTGGCCAGACCTGCGGGAGGGAGGCAGCAACGGGCAGAGCCTTCCTCTCCCCAACCCGCTGCACCCCACAGCCCCCATGTGCCACCCTGCTTTTCACCACGGCCGTTCCCCAGCTGTGTCCCTCCAGCTCTTGGGGCCCCCCTCGAGCCCCCTCCCGCCGGGACCGGGGCTGCTCCCCACCCGTACCTTCCCAATCAAGGGCTGCCCCGTGGCGTTTCGGATGAAGACCCCTCGCTTCAGCCCCTCGTCGTAGGGCTTGTAGGTGCCGGGAGGCCCTGAGCTGCTGATCCCAGGATCCTGGCGGGGCACAAAGCCGGGGCTTCACCAGCGAGGGCAGGGATCGGCCTCCCCCACCTTCCTGAGAGGAAGCTCCATCACCCCCCTGGGGGCAGCCGGACACCCCGGTGCCAGCCCCCTTGTGCGGGAGCCCCAGGGGGCCGGGGGTGTCACTCACCACGATCATGATGTACCTCAGGCCGCGGCGGTGGAATTCCTGCACCATCTCCGGGTAGTCCTTAAAGCTTTTCTTGTTGAAAGTGAAATCCCTCTTGGCATCCGCGTAATCCAGGTCGTTCCACTGCACGTCCTGCGGACGGCAGCACCGGTGCTCGGGGAGGAGCGGGGACCCCCCCCACACACCCCACAGGGGCTCCCCATCAGCCCCGCCACGGTCGCTTTTCAACAGAGGCTCCGGGGGGAGCAGGTGAGACCCACCAGAGGGAAGCGGGCTGCCGTCATGTTGTCCACGACCTGCCGGGTGATGTCGGTGGAGGAGTAGCCCCAGCGGCAGAGGTGGAAGCCCAGGCCCCAGTACGGGGGCATGAAGGGGAAACCTGGAAGGGGGAGGCGGGTGCTGACCAGGCAGGGGCAGGGATGGCCCAGCACCACCATCCCTCGTGTTCCCGCTCCGCCATGCCAGCCACGCAGCATCCCGAAAAGCCATCCCGGGAGCGCCCGTGCCCCCCGCCCGCGGCTCGGCCCTACCGACAACATCCAGGTACTGCCGCACCACACTCTTGGGGTCAGGGCCCAGGAAGATGTAGAAGTCCAGGATCCCACCCGTCGTGCGCCAGGTCAGGGCCGGGCTGGGCTGCAGGAGCACATCTGGGGGAGGAACAAGCACCGGAGGAACGAGCTGAGGACGGGGACAGGAGCCAAACCCGCGCCCGGCGCCTCCGCAGGACTCACCCATCGCGTTGCTGTTCAGCAGAAAGACACCGTGGGATGAACCGTCGTCCTCCATCACCAGGTAGAAAGGGTGGGAGCCGTAGAGGTTGACCTGGGGCTGGAGCAGAGCACAGCGCGGTGCCAGCGAGGTTCTGCCAGAGACCCTGGCACGCACACCCCCACCCACCGGCCCCTCGCCACCGGCCAGGAGCGGCATCACGGGGTGCAAACCCAGGGCTCAACCAGCGCAGACACCTTTCCCCAGCCCCAAACAAGACACAAGAGGCCACGGGGCCACCACCGCAAGCGCAAATGAGCTGTCTCCCCCCGCCTCAGCCCCGCTCCGTACCACGGGTGCCATGTCCCGGTTCCAGAGGGTGACCCTGGTCCATGCCGTGTCGAGGACCAGCGGCGTCAGGTGCTCCCCCAGCCCAGAAATGAAACGGGAAGACAAGGAGGTGGAGATCTGCAGGAATTGGTCTGCGAAGAAGAGGGGCGCGACGGTGGTGTTCAGCCTGGGGGAAAGAGAACAGAGACTGCAGCAAACTGTCCCCACCTCCCGGTGCCCAGCGCTGGGGAGGAGGGAGGCACCGAGCTGGAGGACCACCAGTCCTCACGGGGGTGGGGGGACGGGGACGGGACACAGATACTTGTCACCACGTGAAATAAAACCAGGTTTTGGCGGAGCTCTGGGATTCCCGCTTCCCTTCCCGGCCACCGAACTGCAGAGGGGCTCAAAGCAAAGCCCCCGCAGCCGCTGACTGCCACCACCCCGTTGCTGTCACCGGTGTCCCCCGCTGCACCCCCGGCCTCCCATCCCACGCACCGCCGGGGCCGGTGTCGGGTCCCGCTTCCAGACCGAATCCCCCGGTGAAGGCCAGGGGGGCCCACCCCCGGCTCGGGGCAGCGTCGGGCACTCACAGGACCTTCCCCCCGCGCTGCCGGGACACGACGAGGCCGAAGGGCTCCTGGTTGACCCGCAGCTCGTAGAGCGTGGAGGCGGCGCGGCCGCTCGCCCGCGGCGTGGCCAGGGGCACCTCGTAGCGTTGCCGGGCCGGGTCCCGCAGCTGCGGGGACAGAGGGGGATCGGTTGGGGCCGGAGGGGTCTGGAGGGCTCCGGGAGCGGAGCCGGGGCGGGGGGCCGGGAACGAAGCTGGGGGGGGGGGTCAGTGCCGCACCGTGAAGCGCAGGCGGGTTGGGGTCTCCAGCGCCAGGTCCAGCCGCAGGTCGCCCACGTCCCCCGGGAGGAAGGTGGGGGCGACGCGGCGGAGGCGGGCGGTGTAACCGGTGGCGGTGGCCGTCAGGTTCTCCGCCCGGTAGCTGCGGTAGCCCCGGGGGAAGAAGCACCAGGGCGGGCCGGGGCCGGGACCGACGGGCGCGTAGCAGCAGCCCCGCTCCTCGCAGCCCTCCCGCGACAGCAGCCGCTCGGGGCCGCAGTCGAAGCGGTCGCCCGGGGGCACGTCGCAACCGGCGGCCCCGGGGCTGCTCGCCGTAGCGGGGAGCAGCAGAACCAGCAGCGCGGCGGCGAACACCGGCCCCGCCATGGCCCCGCCGGACGGGACCGACCTCCCGGTGCGCGGCGGGGAGGGGAGGGGAGGGGCGGGGCCGGCTACGTCACGCCGACGTCAACGGGGCGGGACCGGCCCCGGGATCCACCGTACCCCTCCCGGGAACCGGACGAAGGCGGTGGGGAAGCCTGGAGGTCAAGGCGACCTTCAACCCCTCCGGGCGGGTGGCATCTCCCGGGAGAAGAGAAGGCTCCGGGGAGACCTTAGAGCCCCTTCCAATCCCTAAAGGGGCTCCAGGAAAGCTGGGGGGGGGACTCTTGGTGAGGGAGGGGAGCCATAGGATGAGGGGGAAGGGTTTGACACTGAAAGAGGGGAGATTGAGATGGGATCTCAGGGAGAAATTTTTCACTCTGAGGGTGGTGAGAGCCTGGCCCAGGTTGCCCAGAGAAGCTGTGGCTGCCCCATCCCTGGAGGGGTTCAGGGCCAGGTTGGATGGGGCTTGGAGCAACCTGGTCTGGTGGGAGGTGTCCCTGCCCAGAGCAGGGGGTGGCACTGGATGGTCCTTAAGGTCCCTTCCAACCCAAACCATTCTGTGAGTCTATGATCTTTAATACACGTTTATTTTGATACTTACTCACTTACAGAGCCTACAGCTACCAAGAGAAGAGCAGAGGGGTGTCCGTGTCTGTGTCTCCTCAGCCTTCCCGGGAGCCCAGCCTGGACTCCAGGCACTGACTGAGCCACTGGAGAGGCCGTTGGTGCTGAGGATGCTCCTGCTGGATCTGACGGATGATGGTGTTGATGGTGTGGAGCCGGTTCCGCAGCTTCTGCTGCTCGTTGCTCCAGGCCTGCTCGGTGCGGCAGAGCGGAGCGTACTTCCCTTCCCTCAGCGCCTGCAGGTGCTTCTGGCGCGTCTGGTAGGCCACGATCTCCAACAGGTTCTGAGAAAACCAACAACAGCAACTGCTTTGACAGAACTAAGAAAATGATGGGATTCGTGGCACAGAGGTACGCGAACTATCATATTTTGAAGTGGAAGGGCTTCTTAAGAAGGAAACTGCTAGGGAGATGAAATTCCCATTATAATAACCAAACAGCATCCCTGTGTCCGAGTACAGTCACCTCACAGAATTCCATAAATAGGAGAAACACCTGCCCATACAAGGCACCCCTCGCCAGGACAGAGTTTCACCACGTTGAAAAACTTTGCAGGAGGCCATTTGAGACCTTGAGCTGGCTCCCAAATTTGTAACACACTCACAAAGGAGGGTCGTTACTAGATATTTTCAAGATACAAATGACGTCCTCCTGGCTGCTCCTTCCAGGTGAATGCTGCCTCGCCAAGAGCGCAACTGCAGCATCAGCTCAGCACCACTATGAGCCCTCAAAGCGCTCTCAGTTCGCTTAAAGTCTTGCTAAAATTACATGTGAAACCTGTCCCTTTCAGGACAGAGGTGGAACAGAGACATGGAGCTGGCCACAGAAGAAAGCAGAGGTGTTTTTGGTTCCCCTGCTGCAGGATGCGGATGCGCTCACCCATCGTTTCTTGTTCCGAAGGGATTCCGCATCCGAGTCGAGGCTGTGGGCTTCGGCCTGGAGCCGGCACAGCTCCTGCTGCTTCTCCGAGAAGGAGGCACCAAGGGACGCTTGGGTGCTCTCCAGCTCCAGGATGGTTTTGCTGCAGTCTTGAGCATTCTGGTACACGGAAGAGAAGGAAATGGCAGATTTGGATTCTTTAGTTCAGCTGTATTCCCAGCCATCTTCCCAGAATTATTTTATTTATTTTTTTTCCCCTTTGTTTGTTCATTTCCAAAGCCTTCCCCCATGCAGGGCTGTACCTGTGCAGGGTCTGCCCCCCCCCCGTGTCTGTGCTGAGCACGCCCTGGTGCTCGTTACGAGGCAAATACAGGCTACGAGAACTCTCCCAGCCCTGCTTCGCTCCCTCACCTTCTGGGTTTCGCTGATCTTCTTTCTCAGCTCCTCTTTCTTGCGGTGGAACTCACCCTTGGTGATACGTTTCTTATCTGTTTTCTGACCCTCTCCACGAAGCGCTATCGTCTCTCTGTGAGAAACAGATGCCTCCATATCGCGAATCATCTTCTCCTGCTGCTTCATCAGCTGGCCATAGCGGACCTGCCATTTGTGAAGATATAAATTAGGCTGAAAAATAACGAATGGTTACAAACGGCACCCAACTGAAACCTTCTGTGTAGCACATCCCATCAAAACAGGACACACAAGCCTTGGCAAGCCAAATTTGCTCTAAATCCAAACCTAGTTTGCCCTATGTGGATCTGGAAGGCAGAAGGCTGGATTATCAACTCGCCTAAAGTCATCTTCAGAATGTGCCACCAGAACTCATTAGCAAAGCAGGAGAGCAGAAGTATCCAGAGAACGAGAGGGAAGAGTCGCTTCCCGAACTAGTGACTTCCCTAACCAGTGATTAAAATGATGCAATATTTAGTAATCAACATTTCTTTGGCTATAAATTGGGGTCAGAGAAGAAGGTGGCAGACAAATCCCAGTTTAAATAGATTTCTCAGGCATATCTAAACTCTGCTGCAGCCTATTACACAGCACGCACAAGGAACATAAAGGGCACGGATGCTGGGTGTATTTCATTCTGTCCAGCTGCAGGGTGGTAAGATTTCCAACACCGCTATGGCCTTGGCGGTGCTGCTTCTCCAGCCTCTTTCCCATCTCCTGCCTTACGTTTCAGCATCTCCAGAGCTGAACACGTTGTGTGCGGCTTCCCCTCCTCAGTCCTCTGCCCCAGCAACTCACCTGCATCCTATGAATCTCTGTTTTCATGGCCTGGATTTCACTTTGTCCCGACACAGACTCCACCGCTGCCCGCATCTCTTTCGTCAGCTGGATCTTTTTCTCCCACAGCATGATCTGATGCCTTCAATGACAGAAAGGGACAGCAGCGCCTTCGTAAACAACAGAGAGGACGCTTTCTCTGTGCATCAGCAGCAGCCCACTCCCAAGAGCCGTGCTGAATACCGAGCTGAACGGTTCAGCCCCGCAATTTAGAAAATGGCACGGTGACTGTAAAAACAAGCATGGCTAGACCGAGAGGGGGGTGATTAATTTATTGCCCGGTGAAGCACACCCGCTCCGAGTTACAGAGACAGAGGAGACAGCATGGAATCTTCCCATACAGATCCTGACACCATCCAGCACAAGCTGGAATTGTTGAAGCCAACAGCCCCTCAGCTCTTGCTGATTCCAGAAAAGGCTAAAGCACCTTTAAGTTTCTGCGTTTCAAAAATTCATTAAACTCACTTTCATCTTCTCCCAGGACAGAAGCACGTTTGCTGGTGCTTGTTCAGTTCAGTGACTGGAGAAGAAAGGGAACACGGACACACAAAAGTTCAAAGACTGTGGCAGAAAGAGAGAATCTCTCTGGTACCTACTCTGCTTCCACCAGGCTGTTTAGGAGTCTCTCCTTCTCCTCAGTCAACTGACTGTGCCTCTCCTGCATCTCAACTGATTCTTTTTCTGCTGCCTGGGTTTGGGAAGCATAAAACAACACAACATTGTCAGGCTGAGAAAGTTTCACAGGATTACTATTTGCCTCCGATCTGCAAGGGAGGCTGAGGCCTGGGAATGAGATGTTGGGCCTCTGTACCTTGAGAGAGCGCACAAACTCGTTCTCTGTGATAACGTTGCCGTGTTGCAGTTCCTCGAAGCTGCTGTTGTTCTTGTTGATCAACACATTCAACTTTATCAAGTCGTTTGACATGTTCCTCATGTGACGTTCGATGTCTTTCCGTTCTTTTGTTTCCTGCTGAATTTCATCTGCGGGTGAACAGAAGAACGTCTTCAAGTCCCCAGGAACACTGGGCTGAACGCAGGCCGGGTGTGACAAACTGCTATTAGCCCGGCCAACGCTACACGTGGAACCACCCGTGTCCCACACACCCAGCCAAAACATTTTTCCACCAGCCCCAAAAAATCAAATAAGGTTTTGAAGGAGACTACTGTGGCAAAGAGTTGGGTTTGGCCAAGGGAAGTGCAATCACTGGTGGGGACATTTGCCTACCAACTACTTGCAAACTTTATTTAAGGAGTGTAACACATAGCACGGTCACTGGGGGTTTGGCTGTCAGTTTAGACAGCAGGATGGATCATCATTATAGGAAATAATGATACGCAAACCAGCAGAAGGTGCCTGGCTCTTAGCCCCCGAGTATAGTGCTGAGGCCATGTGCATTATTGCTCACACATATCTAGAAGCATTCTCTGGTGAAGGCCTTGCTTTACCTATCTCTAAGCCTTCGCTCCCTTTTTTCTCCATTCAGGGACGAGCATTTTAAGGGAGAGATCGGGAATGACTTACTTTCAGTGCGCACTTTCTTCTGCTGCATTATTGTGATCTGTTTCTTTAACATATCCAAGGAGGCCAGTTGTTCCTCCCGTTCCTGCGTTAACTTGACCAGCTCTTTCTGCTGATTGAGCCAGTACTTCTGTAGTGTCATCACCTCAGAATTACATTTTTCTATCTGCTTGGTCAGCTTGTTGATCTCAATTTCCAACGGTCCCAATTCTTGCCCCTGTACAAAGGGAAGGTTTGGGATAAATCAGGCAGAAGCTGCTGGAGCACTCATTTACGGCATCATTGCAGAAGGTGGGTCCAACTGCTGAGATGCCTAATAAATATTTCAGCCATACTGTTATTTTCTGTTAGTTGCTTTCTGCCTCCATTTTCCCGTGAGCTAGGTGGGACTAATCATTCCTGACATCATGGGAATAAATGCAAGAGAAGCCCAAAAGGTTCTCAGACTCTGTGGTGAGAGGGCTCCAAAGCTCTTACAACAGGTACGTCTGGACGCTCAAAAGCTTGCCGAGCGAATGGCCCAGCACTCATTTCCACATCGGTACCCGCAGAGGTCTCACAGCCCACAGTGTCAGGGACAGGTCTGATGTCACCTGAACGGGGCCAACCATCAGGCGACTTAAGTCACCCTCCTTGTTCCATTCTCCCCTTGTCAGACTTTGCAGATTTTACGAGATCCTATTTACTCCCAGAGTATCGATGTCATTCAACATTTTCATCAGGTGTAGACAACTCCCTGCAGAAATCTATGCTCGGCACACCCTCATTGCACAACCATCCCTAATGCCAGCTCCTCTTGACATGCAGTAAGAACTGTTTAAATGTTTCCATTTGTTACATTAACTAGCGCAGCTTTTAAATCAAAGTTTTAACTATCCAGCACGTACGCAGTTACATTTATTAAGGGCATCTGTGGTCACCACCAAGAATAAAGTCAAGTTTGGGATTGAAATGTAAAGGTACATACCCCCAACTGTGAAAGAATCATCTCCAGCCTCTTATTGTACTGGCTCATGACCTCTTGCTTGTTCGCAATCAGGAGATTGCACTTTACAATCTCACTTTCACTGCACCTGATCAGATCATGGACATTTTTTATTTCCTCGTCCACCTCACCAAGTGTTTTTTGGAGAACTGTCAGCCTGCAGTTGGTATGAGTTGCGTTCAGAATAACCTGGGCGATATCATTCTCAACCTTGGAAAAATGCAGCTCCTAGGAATATAAACAGACAGAAAACAAATTACTGTCACCACCAGCGACTCCTTGATTTGTAATGCCCACTTATCAAAGCACAGGAATCAGGGGATTTAGATTCTACCCCCAGGTCTGTGCCACAAGCCATAAGCTACTTATCCTCTCTGTACCTTTGTTTCTCCATCTATTGACAGAAGACAGCAATATTTACCTCTGCTGGAAGGCTGCTGAAAAGCGTTAAGGAGCCTAAACATCCCCAAACCCGTTAAGACATCACAGTCATCACTTTTGCAATCACCTTCCCTGCCTGGATGTCTCTAGTTACCTGGCCAACAGTAGTAGGACACAACTATATTGTACCTTCTCCACCACACCTGACGGACGCATCCCTCCCCTGACAACCACCCTCCCAGCCAGACAGCATGGCTATGCCTGCTGTTTGAGGGCAGCCAGGTGCCTTTCAGGAGCCCGTCTGCTACTTCTGCACAGCCTGGGCCACACCGCGAGAGGTGACAGTTTGCTCTTGGAAGCCTCCCGTTACTTAAGACATGCCCTTGATTAAAAAAAAAAAAAAAAACAAACGCAGGGCAAGCTGAAATAACCCATGGAAATACAGAGGTGTGTGTGTTGTGTTAGTGCCAGCCCACATGACTCGGTGTAATAAATACTACACTGAATCTTCTAGTTTTTCTATCTGTAACCAGTTATACGCTCCCAAAGAGAGCAACTTATCATGCCATGAAGAACCACGGGTCTGGTCTGACTGTTCCTTGGGCTGTAATCTTTACATAGAAACTGAGAGCATGCCTGTATCGCATTCCACGATGCAGTACAGAGACGTAAGTTAATGTGGAGTACAGAAGTACCACACATCCACTGTCTTCCTGCAATACATAAGAACTTGAACCACTTTATAGTAAACAATCACAGGATTCATCATTCTGCCCCATTTTTTTAGTAGATAAACATGAGTACATTATAGAATCATAGAATGGTTAGAGTCGGAAGGGACCTTAAAGATCATCGAGTTCCAACCCCCCTGCCCTGGGCAGGGACACCTCCCACCAGGCCAGGTTGCTCAAAGCCCCGTCCAGCCTTGTCTTGAACCCCTCCAGGGATGGGGCAGCCACAGCTTCTCTGGGCAACCTGGGCCAGGGTCTCACCACCCTCACAGCAAAGAATTTCTTTTGTGTCAGGGCTTTTTTGGCCACACTCTCGCATACACCAGAATCCTGGAAGAACTAGTTGAAGCAGAGCTTTAATTACAGACCTGAAAACCAAAATTAAGACCCTGGCAAAACACACTTGAGAAATGCTGCTCTAGGCCATTTCCTTCCCCTGCTCTCCCAAACAGAGGAGATACCTTACCAGATCCGTTTTTCTCCTATGAAGTTTTGCAGCCAGCTGTGAGAAGTGCTTTGTGGCTTTGCTGGACATCATCTGGTCCTGAACCTTTGCCATGATTTCATTCTCCATCTGCTCTTTGGCGTCAGTTCCTTTCTCTATATCCTTACGGATGGAGAGCAACTCGTTCAGACGAGCAGCTTGATCCTAAAAGGTAGGGAAGACAGAGACAGGATCACTACAACTGTTTGGGGAAAGGGATTAAACACCTCTGTCCAATTCAAGAAGTTTCTTCTTCCAAGTAACTCTTCTCACCATCTTGGTCCTGTTGAGGGCCTGCTCTGTCTCCTGGAGAATGCGAGCGTAGGTGCCAGACTCAACCTTCAAGGCCTCCTGCCTCGAAAGGCACTGGGCAATCAGTTTCTTTGTCGTGTTGGCATTGCCCTCTGAGCGGCTGAGGATGGTGACGAGCAACTCGTTCTTCTCCTCCTCCTTCCTGATCGACTTTCTGCAGCCATGGATGTCCATTTCTAGGGACTTGAGGTCATGTCTGTACTTGCTGGAGAGGCAAAGAGGAAGGAAAATCATCATGGGATGCTGAACGACACTCTACAAATTCCTCTTTTCAAACATGCTACTGCTGCAACAACTGACCGAGAAGGAGGATCTTTATGAAGGCGAGTCTGCTGCAACAGCGCCGAGTCATCACAAGATGGATGGAGACATTAAGATTTAAAAGGAAATTTACGTAGGAAAATGAATTCCTTCTTTCAGTTCTGTACCCAACCTCCCATTTTTATGGGAATGCCACCCTATAAAAGCATATCGGTTGTTCTCAGAGAATCAGGCAAACTTTAAGACTCCAGACCAAATAAACACTTCCTTTGGCAACAACAGGAAGGTTTTCCTGAAGATTTCTAAAGACATCACAAAATCCTAACCCAAAACGATATAGAAATCCTTCTCGCTGTCTAGCTCTTTGGATTGAGAGATCTTGCAAAGATGAAGGAACTCTTTTAAATAAAATATGAATAGAAAAACTCTAAACAGCTTTAAAAACCCCACATGTTTCAAGGGAGAGTTGTATTTTGGATAAGGAAAATAGTAACAAAGAACTGTTATTCTTTAACCGTATTATGTGGTTTAGAGGAGAAAACTTGTTGTGCCTGACATATCCTGCACATACAGAAATAAACTTGACAGAAGACGTCCTGCCCCTTTCAGAATCCCTCCTGTCCAAACCATTTGGGGTCTCTGCTGGGACCGTTTTCAGCCACCACACCTCAGCAAGTCTTGCGTGGCAATATAGGCCTCATCTCTCTGCTTCATCCCAGCCAAGCTGCTCTTCCAGTGCTTCATCAACCGCTTTTTCTCCATGTTAATAGCCTGCACCTCCATGCAAGCCTAGGGAAGAGAGAGTTGGTAGACAGGACGAATCTATACTGGGTTGAGAAACCAAATTCATGTTACAATGCAACGAACAGTGTTATTCTGTCCATAATATGCTGGGCTGGAACAGCTTCAACTCCTACGTGTCTGGTTTATGGTCACACCAGACCACAGAGCATAGGTCTGCAAGAAAAAAAGTGCTAGGAAGGTGGGGGAGGAAGTGATTTACAGGCAATTCTTAAGGAAAGAAAAAAAAAAAAAAAGTCTCCATTCCTGCAAACAGGAATGAACCACACAGCTCTGGCCTAGATTGTACACACCACGTGAGCACATGCCAAAGGGGTCAGTCCTCCCAGAGGGAAATATTAACCAGAAGCGAAAAGAGCACCCTCCTACCTCATTTACTGCTTGCCGAGTCACTTTTGTGTCCTCTGCCTGTGCCACAAACTGAGCTTCAAACAGAGCAATCTGTTCTTGTAGTTCGTAGGTTTGTCTTGTTAAGCGGTCTACTAGGAGATCCTGAAGAGGCAAAGCCAACCAGCTCAGGGGGAGCCACATAGTCTCAGGCTTAACCAACTATATTCTACAAGAATAACACAGGCTAGAAATTGGCAACTGGATTAGATTTGATTCCTACTGAAACTTTTCCATTCATAAAAAAGTGACTCATGAATGTGACAACTTTCAAGAGAATGGGACCTTCTTTGCTGACTTTTTTATTATTCCATTTGCAGTAATAAATACTGATACTTCAGATCTGAGGCAACATCCATTCCTGTCAGCGTGGATTTTATTGTGCCACCTTCTCCCGCAGCTGGGAATCTTACTACTTTGTGTTTTAAAATCCTTTGTTAAAAAACCATCTAAATCCATTTGATTTCAGCTGTTTGCAGGCAAGTCTGCATTCATAATAACAATACCAATCAATCAGTGTCCTGCTGCAAGCAGAAGGCAGCAGAGGGAGCTCGAGCACACCAACCAGCTCCGTTCATTTTCAAAGTTCACTTTTCATTGTGAAACTCATTGTGACTCAGAATAATTTTCTATACTGAACACATGATACTTCTTTATTAAATATCTTTCTGCCCTCACATCCCCTTTTCTTGAGTGAAGAGTGATTTGCTAGTAAAAGTCTCATCAAAAACCTTTGGGCAGTACACGCCGCTATCATAGTGGTGGGGATTCTTCTCATTTTTAGAAAAAACTGCTTTTTTGGGGATTTGAGTTTTGGTTGGGTTGGTTGGGTTTTTTTTTTCCAATTATTTGGGCAAAGTATCCCCACACATCCTCCATGGCTCAGTCACTATAGCCTCCCTTCTAACAAAGCAGCACGTCCTCTAAGACTCACCACTGTCAGCTGTATATTTTCATTTATTTTAAAGCAGTTTTACTCGATACCTGTTTCCTCTTTTCCACTTCAGCCTGGACCTTCTCTGCCTCAGCCCTCTTTGTCGACTGTTTCATCAGTATAATATTATGACGCATATCCTCGTCCATGCTCTGCATGTAGAAGAGGTGCAAGGCCAGGTTTTCAACCTGGGTCTGCATTGCAGAAACTGGGGAGGCAGGAGGAAAAATATTTATGGAAGGGTATTTTTAAATGCACACTTTAAACAGAGATAAAAGGAAAAGAAACATAGAAGCACCCAAAGCAAAACCCACACACGTACCAGCTAACTCAGCCCTCCCAGCAATGGGAATTTACATCAGCTGTGGATTATAGCTCCACAAGCAAAGCTAACAATCTTGGTAAGCAATTCCTTGATTCCCATCACACAGAATCCCAGGAAAGAAGGGGCCTCAGGAGGCTGTGAATCCACTCCTCTGCCCCAAAACAGAACTGTCTCGCAGTCTGATGAATACAATAACCTGCAAAAACTTTCTACACCATTTATTTTAATGCTTAGCTATCCTTGCCATTGACATTGTTTTACTGTTTCCTATCCAAGTGCCTGCAACACAAAAAGAATGTGTCAAGACCATTTCTTTGGCTGGAATGGGCTGCACACGGATGCTGCTCACCCACCTGGATGCCCCTAATGACCTACGACGTTTGCAATCTCATCACACCTTTATGAAGACACAGGCAAAAGTAACAGAGCGATAGGGACTTTCCTCCTAAGTCACAGGACAACCTACCTGCCAGGAACAGTTTATATTTTACCCCTAAAGACCTTCTTAGAATCACAACATAGCAACATGGTCTTAGAAACAATAGAATTTATGTGTTTACCAGGAATATTTGTGAAACTTCTCAGTGAGCGCATTATTCCTGATGAACTTTACTGTATTTTTCAGTCCAATACTTGACTTATATTCAAATTCATTTCTCCACATAGTACTAGAATCAGAAAATGTTACAAGAACTGCCTCAGTCACCTTTCTTGCGTTCATCATCTGTGTTCTGAGACACGTTCTTGTGAGTAAGCCTGAGGCCCTCCAGTTCCTCTTCCAGCTGCTGACGTGCCATGGCCACCTGAGCGCAGCGATCGTGGCTCTTCTCCAGCTCCATCTGCAGATGGGCCAGCTGCTGCTGCGCCCCATAAAGAACCACCCCGAGCTCTTCTCTCTGCACTTTGCTCTTCTTCGTTGCTGTCCTCTGCAAACACAGGAGGGAATCAGCTGTCTCACTTCAGCTCGGACAGGGATGGGCTGCTGTGGGAAGGCAAAGCAGGAACGCCATATACCAGTTCCCGAAGCTCTAGGTTCACTTTTTCAATCTGCTTGGTGAGGTAATTCTTCAGGGCAGCCTGGAATCTTCTCATCAGAGGCTGTAAAAAACATATGACGTTGATAAAGTTTGGCATACTTGTGTAAATAAATGATGAAGAAACCTTACTGCTACTCCCACTATTAAACAAGACATCATATTTTCTGCCAGAGACACTTACATTCTTATTTAAGCTACACTCACTGTAACAAGTGAGAAGACTCATGCAGCGGGTATTCATTGACATCAGAAAATGAATACTGAGAACATCTGAAAGTCAGAAACATATCAGAAGAGCAGTATCTGAGAACCCATCCACTCGCTCTCGCTGCAAGTACTCCTCTTTCAGGAGTACTGAAGAGCATCAGATTTGCCCACAACGTTGCTTACTTCTGAACCTGCAGCTTCGAGCTTAATATTGAGGACACGGTCAGGAGTTAGCGCTTTTGCAAAAGCTATTTTTAAACACGTTGTTTTAGCATACAGCTCAGCCACTGTTTACAATTCACCTCGCATATTTTATATGAATAAAAATAGCAAGACCGCAAAGAAGAACAACAAGATTTGAAGACTTCTCACATGTTCTGGGTCCAAGACTACCAGTTCTGGTTTTTCTGTGGTTTCCTCACTTCCGCTTATTTCGTGTTCCTCAGCTCCACGCTGCTGGTGTTCCTTTTCCCATCTTTGGTCACCATGCTCACTAGTAAGCTGTCCGAATTGCTCAAAGGCAGACTCTGAATAGAGAGAAATGGGTCCTTCAGTGTTATCTGAACCCCACCCCAAAAAAGAAAAAGATAAAGGAAAAAAGCTTAGGTTTCATATTATGCCTCCAGTTGGATTAACAATGATCAGAAAGGGAGAAAACTAGAAACTGTGCTTGACAGATGCTATCAAGCATTGCAGTGTAAATGAGGAACTGAATGATACCTGACTGCGTGCTGCTGTTCCACTCCCCTGGCAATGCAGGTGCCTGCAGCGGAGAAGAGTTTCCTCTCTCTGTCATTGGGTGCTCCATGTCACCCAGTTCAGGGCGAGAACTGTCTAACTCCACTTTGCCCGAGAAAGCCTCAGGAGATTTTTCCTGAAACATAAAAGCCATCACCTGAAACAGGTTTTCAGTCTAACTCTATTTCCCCCTAACAATTTGCTTATCTTTGTCATCACGAGACACAAACAACACAGACAAAGAATCAACAAGAGGGCCTTGCTCTAAAATGAGTGCACGGATATATCGGCAGAGCTGTGTCACTCTTGATTAAAAAAGCCTTCACGCATAAACAGCACAACAAAGGAACCTCTCCAGTTTTATCACTGCTCTTCTATACTCTGTGCTTGACCAATTAGCGTCTCTCTGTTCCAATTCTGATTGGTTTTGCTTTTGCAGCAATAAAACTCCACCAGGAGAATGTGAAGTTACAAACACTGGTCAGGCATTCTGTGAAGATTATACATATTATAACAGTGTCTCACTTCCGCAGGACTAACCAACAGCTCTGTAGCTCCATCGACTCCTCTTTCTGCGGGGGCAAATGTCTCTTCTTGGTCCTCCAGAGGAACAGACTCTTTCTCTTCATTGTCGTGCCCGGTCTCTGTCTCTATCGCCTTGCACATAACAGGCAGAAAGCAGAAGAGCAGCATTCTAACGGGTGTGCACTTTGTTTAACGTTAATGCTACAGTATTCTAACAAATTATTTTTGTCACAGGGCACAGAAGTTTCATTTAGGAGTTTAATCTCATTTGCAAAAACGGTCACCCATTTAACATTAAGATAGTAAAGATCCTGACAATTCTACACACCATTTTTAATTTCACCCATGTTTCCAGCTTACATCTATTTTAAAAAAAAAAAAAAATGTCCTTAGGGGTTTGGTAAAGAAAGTCTTCCAGCTTGCACTACATGCAGCCAAATTATTATCTTCTTTCTTTTTAAAGAGACACTGTTTTATCCCACACCGTCATTTGCCAAATTCAAATATTGTGCAGTACCAACGGAAGAAAAAAAATTATCACCAACAAACCTCAAAAAAAGAGCCCAAGTACGTGCATCTATGAAATGTGGATAACCTCTTTTTTAAAGCGTCTACAGCAGAAACATGCTACCTAAGAACTGAGTCAGAAGCACATACTTCAAAATGCTGCTGACACACAGGACTGTAACTAAATTTGCTTTCTAGTGGCTTTTTTTTTTTTTTTATAAGCAGGGCAAGACTGCAATAATTGCTCGCCTGTTTTACATCTTCCTATTGAAACTGCCTCCACGAAGATGTTGCTCTATAAGTAACACGTGGACATTCCTAATGCCCTGTGAACGTTTCCAAGGAAATCACCTCCATTGCAAGATGCGAGGGAATTCTGATTACATCCTGCTCAGCGGAGCCGGATTCCACCCCAGATCCCTCTGCCGTGTCACCGGGGGCCTCCTCCATGGGGCTGGGGCTGGTCTGTGCCTGCAACCAGAGCGTCCCACAGGAGAGAGAGAGTGAGTGAGTGAGTGAGTGAGTGTCAGCCTGGATCCCCGGGGCCCGCCGTCACAGGCACACACGGGACCCGGGAGGCCGGGCGGTACCAGGCCGAGGAGCCGGCCCGGAGGGTACTGGGCCGCGCCGGGCGGTATCAGGCCGTGGTGCCATGCCGGGCCATGCCAGGCCACGGGAGTGCCCTACCGGGCAGTACCAAGCCGCAGCAGTACTGGGCTGGGCGGCACCGGGCCGGGCGATACCGGGCCACGGCGGTACCGGGCCCCGCACTCACCTTCCGCCGCTGCCACCACCATCATCATCATCATCTTCCCGTTGCCAAGCGACGCGTCAACACCCGGTCACGTGAGCGCTGCGGGCCGCACCACCTCAGCCGGCGGAGGGGGACTCGGGCCGCACCACCTCAGCCCGTGAGGCGAACGCGGAGGGGGGGGTGGGTTCGGGCCGCACCACCTCTGGCCACACCGCCTCAGCCCGCCGGGCCCCGGCGAGGCCCGCGGCTCCCCGGCCGCCATGGCCGCGCCAGCCCCGGTGCGGGGCAGCAGGTAACGGCACCGGGAGCCGGGCAGGGTGTGGAGGGGGCCGGGGGAAACCCTCTTCGCCCGTCCCTCGCGGAGGCGGCCCCGCCTGAGGCGGCTGCCGGGCAGCCCCGGGTCGGGCCGGCGGTGGGCGGGGCGGGGCGGTGCCGCGGGGCGGACACACCCCCGGGCCGGGCCGGGCCGGGCGGAGCGGGGACCGGTGTGGGGGGGGGGGGGGGCGGGGGTCGGCGGTTCGAAGCCCGCCCGGGGCCGGGTGGGTCCGTCCGGTCGCCAGAAGTTTCCCCGGGCTCGTTTTTGCCGGTAAAAGCGGCGGGGCCGCGGAGGGGGGAGAGGGGAGACGTCGCTCTGAGCGGTGGGGCTGGGCCGGGCCGGGCCGGGCCGCGGGGGGCTGCCCCAGCCCCGCCGGGTCCCCACGGCCCGGCCGCTCTCAGGCGTGTGGTGTCACAGGGGGTCATGCCCGGGGACGAGGCGCCGGGGTGCCCTGCCCTGGTGATGCATCCTTTTTTTTTTTTTTTTTTTTTTTTTTAATCCCATTCTTTGTCTTCTGTTGTACAGCTTGGGGTATTTTTATGATTTCCCTACTCTTGGGGAGGTGGTTTGCTCTCGAATGGCCTCAGTTTCTGCCTCTTCGTTTGCTGAGTTCAGTTACTGGCCCGACGGGAAGATGGATGGTGGGGATCGGTGGCAATTATTTGATGTATGGCGGTCAGGCGCTGCGGGGCAGGGATTGTATGTTGATGTATTGCTCACCGTGTTGCTGACACTCTGTAAAATAACTCCGCTGCTTCCTCCCTCAGCTCTGCCCCTCTCCGCGCTTCTGGCACTGCCGGCTTGTCCTGCAAAGGTGTCGTGTTCTTAGTTGCCGCTCTGAATAGGAAAGAATAAAAATGAAAGCTCTTTCAAGAGAAAATAGTAGAAATGTTAAGACCAGGACAGCTCAGGGTAAAGGTCTCCGGCTTGCCGCTGCTTTTGTGGAAGCCTCCTTTAAGTTTGTAGGCTGAGAGGAGTTCATTCTCGTTCTGGTGATAACTTGGCTAAAACCAGAAAAGTCTCTGAAAGCTGCTTTTCTGACCCTGCGCTGGATTTGCTGAATATCTGGGTTTATTCTGTACCTCTCGCTGTGCGGTTGGCGTGAAGCCAGAGAGCGGGGCTGGGGCAGAGCCATCCTGCTTCTGGCAGGGGGAAGATCAGACTAGTTCAAAGTGTCAGAGAGTGGCAGAGCCCTGTGGTCTGATGTCTGTCGTATTAAGAAAAGACTTGGCAATTAGTTCATCAATTCTGCTGTGAAACCAGGCTCCTGGGATTTTTTAGCTGCTGATATTTAGGGATCTAGTGCTGTGAGCGTTATCAGGCCACGGCTACAGGACGTTGGAAATAAAAAGCCATAAAAACGTTGCCTACTGCGCAAGTGCTGTCGTTAAGTAATATGAAATGATGTTTAATCTTGGGACAAAGGGACATATGGCACAAATAATTTCTCAGCACTAAAGCATGTGTTGCAGTTTGACTTTTACTGCTGGAGGGGTGCTAAGCTTTTTGTTTGCTTTCTTACGCCTAAGCAGGTGTGGCTGCGAGCAGCCGGCAGCCTCCGATGATAGCATTTCGTTTCCCTTTTTATCTCTGAGTCACAAACTTGCAGGATTTAGTCTGCTGTACCTTTTTTTTTTTACCTTCTCAGCTGAGATGCTTAGGGGCGAGGTGTGTTCCACTGAAGTGACTGGAATCGGAGTTGTGCCAGTGTCAGGGTTTCAGCCGGTGACTGCTGTTCCTCTTCCTTTGCTCTGCTCTCTGCGTGCCACTGCTGCACCAGCAGGTCAGCCATCAAAGTCTTTTTGGTGACCTACATAATTCTCCCCATGAAACGGGATGACTTCAGAATGGCTCCCCACGGTAAACTTTTTTCCTTGATTTGGCTGGGTCATCTTAAATAGCTCCCGCTAATAGCTAGTAGTTTTGAAAGCTTTTTTTTTTTTTTTTCCCCCTAATGTAGAGGTATTGCCATACAAAGGGAAGGTCATTACAAGGGCTCTGGTGTATACACAGAGAAGTACAGATCAAGTGAGCGAGTAGCTGAGAGTTGCAGAGAAAGTCCAGTCAGAGAACTGGAAAGAAGCTGCTATCCTGACTCCCGGGCTCCCGTACTCCGGTCTCCGGTCCCTCTGTCTTCCAGCGCGCTCCAATCTGCGCCAGAGCTACCAGAGGTGCAAACCCACCATTTGCTCTTCCCAAGGGGATGAGAAGGCAGGAACTTCTGCAGTGTTTGAGACCTCCTTGGCGCAGTGACTGTACTCCTTAAATTTGTAAAATCAAATTTACGTTATTCAGGGAAAAAAGCCTGTTGCGTTTTTCTGACTTAAGGCATTTCATGCTTAAATTTGGTGGCGATGTTTGACAGCTCGCGTTTCTCTGCTGTGCCCAGACACGCTGTAGGTCTCACATTTCACTTCAGGAGCCCTGTAGCTTGGCTTATTTTGCTTGTGAAGCTGTTAAACCCTTGCACAGCAAATCTGCCCTTGGAGCCGCTGCCAGGCACATGGTGCTCAGCGCTGTGACTTGTCGGCTGCTGCCGGCCCCACAGAGCAGGTTGTTGTATGCCTCTATGGGCTACACTTATTTGTGAGAGAAACCCCATTGCCTCGTGTGCCCAGGAACTACCCCGGTGCCAGCGTGTGCTGCGTACCCCGGGAATAATGTGCTGGAGCCTATCGGCCCGTGCCTGAGCCCTGCCTTGCCCTCCTCCTCCGCCAGAATACAGGAATCTTGTGCGACCGGAGGCAGCACCATTTGGTCCAGCAGCGTCTGCCAAGGTGCGGGTGCGATCTGCCAAGCCAAACAGGATTTTATTGTTTGTCGGTTTGTGAGGAGGGGAAGGGCTCTTCCACAGGAGGTGAGCGGCCGGTGCTCTTTGAGATGCCACTGGCGGGAGCTGGTTGGGCTCTTGTGAAGAGGCTCCTGGGGTGATCTCAGGAATTGGCTCCCCAGCGCATTTCCGAGATCTCGGTTAGCTGAGGAGTGCTGGCATCGACTGGGAGAGCAGCCAGGGGCTGCACGAACAGCCTGGGTAGCTGTAGCAAAGATTTTTAATGGCGACAGTTGATGTGTGGGAGAAGAAAATGTATGTGTGCTTCATAAATATTGGCACTCAGCAAGGGCTTATCAGCTAATTCAGTGCTTCAGCTTCTGGAGAGCTGGGTTGTCTCTGCCACATTGAAAAGAATCCTTTCAGATCAGGGGATAAATAGAAAATTAATATGAAAAAATACTTTCTTTTTTTTTTTTTGAATGGTGCTAATTTAATGCTGACTGAGCTGTAGGAGGGTTCCCGCCTGCCTTCCCAAGCCCGCACAAGAGACAGCAGCAATACCTGCTTCTCACGACCCAGGCCCCGTGGATGGTGTGTGCAGACACTGTCCCACACAGAAGAGGGCTCAGAGTAGCACAAACCCTGCAGATTTGGTCCCTTTGTTACTTGCTGGTTTGTGTTGTATGAGCTCGTCTTCTGGGAAGGAGAGGCACGTTCCCAAGCTGGTTTCAGAGACTTTTGGGCCTGTAAGACTAGACTAGATGAGCTTCAGAGGTCCAGTCCATCGTCTGGTCCTAGCTGGGACTGACTGCCCAGCTACTTCTGCAGCCTGTCTTTGAAACCCCAGTGATGGAAACGGCCTCTTCAGGTTGCCCCGTTCTGGTACACCATTATCACTGCTATTAGAATGACTAAACTAGATATTCCTTACCACAGCTTAACTTACTACTTCTCCTGTCCTCCATAGACAGCTCTTCCTTTTTTTTGGCAGTGACAATTCATATGTATGAAGACTTTTAATGTGTTTCTCTTTCATTAATCTTCCCTTGGCAATATCTTTCCATGCCCCAGATTGCTCTTATCACTCTCCCTTAAGCTGTCCAGTGACTTACATCTGTTTTTCTTTAACGCTGCAGCCAAAGTAACACAGAATTCCCTACCCTGCGGCAACGGTGAAAGGATTCATTTGAGTCTTGCTGATGAGATTTATGTATCCTGGTATATTTGGCTATTTGTTTGCAGCATCGCAGTGGACTCTGCTTTCTGATGCATCGCTCTTCTGCAAGACAAATGCAACAGACTCAATTTCTACGCTGGCAGGATACCCTGCTCCTCGCCTCCTGTCTTTTTTGTTGCTGTTGTTTCCCCTTCCCAGCCTGCGGATGCGTGCGTGTACCTGCAGCGCCGTCCACCTGCACTTCAAGGCAGCGCTGAAGCAGCAGGTGTTCTGCAGGATCAAAGCGAGATTCCCCTTTAAGTTCCTCCTGCTTTCCAGGGAGCAGCTTTTGATCTTTTACCTGTTGCTTTGTTCTTTCTGTGCTAGGTAAAAGCTAATTAAACGTTGCCTCTGTTGGCAGAGAAGTCCTGCACCTCTGCCTGCATTGCTGGGAGCCCCTGGAGAGCTGCAGTAGGACATCACACAAGCTCTTCTTTCATACCTGCGTCTCCATCTGCTGTCCTCAGCAGGAAAAGCTCGCTTGTGTTTTCTGAGGAAGCGTTCCCTGGTCAACAGCCGCAGCCACCTGGTACCGCCTCCCTCCTTCGCGTATGCAGGTTTTGTGCTTTTAAGCGTTCTGATGAAATAGCTGACATAGCTGAAGGTCTGGAAGCCAGGCTGGTTTCAGTCCTGAGAGCAGCGGGGCGTAGCTGAGCAGACCGTCCTGCTGCCAAGGGGTGGTGGTAACAGCTCACCCTCTTCAGATGTGCCGGAGGCTCAGGGTCTCTGATGCCGTACAGGCTGCTCCACGTTCTGCTTCGGACTCCCTCAAGGCTGTGTTGAAATGGTGTGATGTAACTTGGTGGTGGGAGGGAGGAATTGCAGCAGAGCTTGCTGTCTGTGTGCTTGCAGGGTGCAATGAGAGGAAAGGTGATTTGTAAATGAGGCAAATTACTTTCTCCAGGATATAAACCAGAGCATGACACAGTACTGTGCTTTTTGACGATCTGGACAAGAACAAGTGTATGACTCCATTGGTGTTTGTTTTTTGGGGCTGAGATGTGAAGATACATGTTGTGTTTGGAGCTAGAAGGCGACACGGGTGCGAAGGACTTGCAAAGTAATTCTCTTACCCTCAGCACTTGCTGGGCACAGTACGGAGCAGGATTGAGGTTTCTCTGTCAAGTTCCAGCAAAGAATGGAATGCAGAAACTGCTTATGCTGGGATTCAAGCTGACAAATCTAGCGATTACAGTTAAACCAATAGTTTGTCCTTTAGTGAAGACTCTGTCAACCGCTTGGCAGTCTCATTTGCAATCTTCTATATGTACAAATCTGTCAGAATCAGGACAGCTATTTTCCTTCCCTGCAGCTTTCTCTCCGTATTTTGGGAAGCGCTGGTTTCTGTTTGCCCTCTCTGCCATCTCGCTTCCTTTTTTGTCTGGAGATACCATTAAAAACATGTTTAAAGAAATCAGAGCTATTCACTGTTTGACGATGCTTGCGTTAAGCCCCTAAGAGTTTCCTGCATACGGTGCCCCTGGTAGTACAAGCCAGGGCCTGTCTGCTTTTCCTTTTATTCCTGGCCACCCTGTTGTGTGCTCTGCAGTCCGTTGAGGTGGGGCTTGTCCACACACGCTGCCCCTGGCCCTGGCACCGTGACGCTCTGTGGTGTGTGCTGGGTCGGGCTGGCCTGTTCACGAGCAAGTAAAGGCCGTATAAATACAAAGGAACATTTCCTCGTGTACTTCTGGCAGAGCAGAAGCTGCTGTGCCCCTGATGGTCTGCTCCCCAGCGAGGGACAGCGGGAACAGGTAGAGCCTGCTCTGCATTGGGTTGTGTTGGGCTGTCTGTGGGATTGCATTGTGCAAGACCCCGCCAGCTATTTCCACACATCAACCCTTCCTGATGTCTGCTAAATAGTTTGTAGCTGGGGTGACCCCTCTGGAGTCACTGTAGAGCTCCTCAGCAGCAGCCCCGAGGAGGAGCACGTCTCATGTGAGCACAATGCTTACTCAGCGATTAGTTGGGGATTGCACCCCACAGTTTGTGGAAGTGACCTATTGACAGATGAAACGTTCGCCTTGAGTTGGCGTCCCATATGCTGCTGTTGGAGCCTGCCCGCTCTGTTGAACATGGCTCTCTTGCCACTTACCTCTGAAAAAGCTCTATTTAACCATCAGCCCTCAAAAAACAAAACAAACCAAAACCCCAACCCCAAAACCTCAAATGCACAGCAGGATTATGCCAAAAATTGGTAAGCACAAGATGAACTTGTTTTGATTAATGGTTTTTTTTGGAGATCAGTGGTTACTGTGGATGAAGCAGCAGCCCCTTGTTTAATGTCACGGTCTCAGCAGTTTTTCTGTGCTGAAGGAATCCTCCAGGGTCTACTCTGACTCTCTTTGACATCCCCAGGACAGTGATCCATCAGGCAGCTCTGCATCGCTGAGCTATTCCCTTAATGGGCAGTTTTCAGTGACAAGCATTGCTTTTGTGTTTCCTCCTCACAGTAACTATTAAAACGGGGGGGGGAGAGGGGGGAAGAAGGGGTTCTGCCTTCATATTTCTTCGTTGCAGAGAAAAACATCCCATCATGCTGTACTTCAGCATCTTTAGAACGTAGCGGTGATGTTACAGATCCAGAGCATTTGGAGGCTCTTGCTTGAGTTGTAGGATTGATGGGGACCTCCTCCTCCTCAGATAGCAGTAGGCTCGTGCTGTGCTGTCGTTATATTTATTCTAACGCTATTCTCTCCTCCTTCTTGGCAGATCTTCTGAATTTGGCTCCTGATTAAAGCTGACAGATAATGGAAACATTTCCTTGGCGATGTCTCTGGGGCGACTCCTCCGACGTGCCTCTTCAAAAGCTTCCGACCTCCTGACCTTGAATCCTGGTGGTAGTAGCAGTTCCGCTTCCATACTTGATGGGGAGATTATCTACTCTAAGAACAATGTCTGCGTCCATCCACCTGAGCTGCTGCAAGGCATCGGGGAGCATCATCCAGGTGATGGGGTGTTGCAGACACTGCTCGCTCACTCTTTTTCTCTCTCCTGGTGTGTGCATTTGTATCAAATCCTACCTGTTGGGCTCTAAAGAAGGAAGAGGTGCCGGTGGGGAACAGGGCAAGGCAGTCTTATGGAGGACTAAGGAAAGCCGTCCATGAGTCGAGCCATCAGCTCGTTCTTTGGTAGGAAAATTGATGATGTTTCTCCTTTCTCTTCTGATCTGGCGTGGATTTACCTGTTTTAGTAAGTCCTTTTGTATTGCCAGAAGTTAGACAGTTGTCATTTGAGGGCAGTAACTTCTGTCGCTCTTTCAAATACATGTGCTGTTCAGGGAAGCCAAGTGTCATCTTGAAACTGTCATTGCTAGAGTGGCCTCAGCAACCATTGGTAAAGGGAAAAGAAAGAAAACCTGATTGTGGCTGCATGCACTGGAGTAAATGAAGATAAATACTGCTCTGTCCCTTTATTCTCATCTCTTACTGCGCTCTTTCATGTTTTCATCAAAGAGAGCTGTGGCTACTGGCTTTGCTTCACAAAACTAATTAGTCTGTGAACACTGACCCACACTTCCCTTCTTGTGTGCGGGATTCTTTTTTCCTATTGGCTTTCCCTGAGAATTGTAGCCCTTTAGCTATACGAAGGTAAATATTCTTGAGAAAGAAATGTTTAGCTGGCACTTGAAATTGTTTAACTAACAAACAGTAGAAGCTTTTCATGTGGCAACATATTTCAGAATTCACTCTTGATTAGTAATCTGTCCAGGAACTTGAAGTATTTGCATGTCATTTCTATGTCCACTTAGGCCAGAGGGAATTGAGACTGCTCAAAAGCCATATCACAGAATGATACAGGGTTGGAAGGAATCTCTGGAGATCATCTAGTCCAACCCCCTGCCAGAGCAGGTCCACCCAGAGCAGGTTGCACAGGAACGTGTCCAGGCAGGTTTTGAATGTCTCCAGAGAAGGAGACTCCACCACCTCTCTGGGCAGCCTCTTCCAGGGCTCTGCCACCCTCACAGGAAAGAAGTTCCTCCTCATGTTTAGATGGAACTTCTTATTGTCAAGTTTGTGCCCGTTACCTCTTGTCCTGTCCCTGGGCACCACTGAGGAAAGACCGGCCCCATCCTCTTGACACCCACCCTTTAAGTATTTATAGGCATTGATCAGATCCCCCCTCAGTCTTCTCTTCTCCAGACTAAAAAGACCCAAGTCCCTCAGCCTTTCCTCATATACAGGGTTGAAATTATTTGTGAATACTGAATAATGTTGAGCAGTCTACGATTCATTTAGCAGAATTCTCTCCTGGTGAATAAAAGGGTTTGTTTTGCCCGTGTGTAATGGTGGTGAAGTGGAGGGAGACAGGGAAGGACAAATTTCAGACTTTCACATTTTCCCAAGAATAAAGCTGTGTAATAACTGATGCTCCCTTGCTCTCTCAAAGGCTATTTGTGCTTGTACATGGAGAAAGATGAGCTTCTCGGAACCACGCTTATCCTGGCCTGGGTGCCAAACTCCCGCATTCAGAGGCAGGATGAAGAAGCCCTGCGCTACATCACTCCTGAGAGCTCCCCTGTCCGTAAAGCTCCCCGCAAACGCAGCCGCCACACTCAGGGCTTCGGCGTTGTCCGGCCGGCTTCCCCCACCGAGCAGAGAGGGGCAGTCATCCTGCGAGGAGAAGACATCTTGACTGTGTCACAGCTTGTGAAAGATGTGGCGTACATCAGCTCCCCCTCTTCGGAAGGGGAGAAGCTCTCCCAGTGCTGCCCAGTGGCAGACGGCACCCACCGGTCACCCCAGCCCGCCCGCAGCGACTCAGGAATCCTATCGACAATCAGTTCTCAGGAGGAGCAGAACAGGTCGGAGCTGTCGGTGGAGGAAGGTCTGGACTGCAGGCCAGAGCCGGGGGAGGACGAGGGCTCTTTGGAGCTGTCTGCTGATGACGTGAGCAGGGACAGTACTTTTGACTCTGATTCTGATGCCTTCTCTTCCCCCTTCTGCCTCTCTCCCATTAGTGAAGCCCTCGGGAAAAGCAGTAGTTCTGTGTTTCTGGATAACGAAAGCAGGTGAGTGCATCCTTTTCTCTAGTTTCTGGATGAAATGCTGGGGTGCTGATTGCTGAGCTTGGAAATGCTGAAGGAAATTGGAGAGAGATGCATTTGATGGGTGTACTATTCAGTGGATGAGGAATTGGTTGGATGGTTGCATCCAGAGGGTAGTGGCCAATGGCTCAATGTCCAGATGGAGATCGGTGACAAGTGGTGTCCTTCAGGGGTCCATATTAGGACCAGTACTGTTCAGTATCTTCATCAGTGACATGGACAGTGGGATCATCTAGTCCCACCCCCTGCCCTGGGCAGGGAAACCTCCCACCAGACCAGGTTGCTCCAAGCCCCGTCCAACCTGGCCTTGAACCCCTCCAGGGATGGGGCAGCCACAGCTTCTCTGGGCAACCTGGGCCTGGGTCTCACCACCCTCACAGCAAAGAATTTCTTCCCCAGATCTCATCTAAATTTCTCCTCTTTTCAGTGGAAAACCCTTCCCCCTCATCCTATGGCTCCCCTCCCTGACGAAGAGTCCCTCCCCAGCTTTCCTGGAGCCCCTTTAGGGACTGGAAGGGACTCTAAGGTCTCCCTGGAGCCTTCTCTTCTCCAGGCTGAACCCCCCCAACTCTCTCAGCCTGTCCTCACAGCAGAGGGCCTCTAGCCCTCGCAGCATCTCCATGGCCTCCTCTGACCCTGCTCCAACAGGTCCATCCATGGTGGTTAGAACAGGTTTAGTGGTTCGATGCGGGGGTAGTGAGGGGATGTTCAGAATAATATCCTAACTGCTGACAGCCAGGAGGTTGGGCTCATCCTGGGGAAATCCTAGACCTTGGTCCTAAGGCCATGTGCTGGCCAGGGCACCCTACGGCATGGCCAGGGCGAGGAGCTGGTGCAGCGGGGTGTCCTGGGCAAGGAGCCCTGCGGTTTAACTGTTTTGCAACCCTTATACTCTCAGCTGCTAACAGCGTCAGGGAAGGAAGGAAATACAGTTTATTGCATCTTCGCTCCCTTGCCTGTGAATTCCCATGGCGTTTCCCCGGCGTTTGGCAGCCTGGCTTGGACAAGCCCTCTGCCGGCCTCCGAGCCCCTGCCGAGCCCCGGCAGCTCCAGCCGGGCAGAGGCTTCGCAAACACCCTGCTCCTGGTAGACTTTTCTTTTTTTCTTTTTTTTAACTCCTCTGGCACCAGCCTGGAAGCCCCGTACAGTGTATGCAGCACTCATAATTCGCAGCAGATTAATAAAACAGACCTTCCATTGTTTGGGACTTCAGATTTGAAAGGCTTTTGTCCAGTGTGTCCGTTTTTTATGCCAATTTATTCTTCCCCGTAGAGCCCCCTTGCATGATATCTGCAGGGTCTTCCAAGCTGTTTGAGTTGGAGATTCTGCGTAGAATACTTCGCAAAAGTCTTGTCGAAAAACGTGCTCTTATTCCCTGCGTTCATCCCAGCGGTTGGGGGGGGCGGGGGATGCTGTTTCAGAAGTCACTACAAGCATGAGAACAGCTTCCTTGTTTCTTAAGGGTTGTTTTTGGTTTTGGGTTTGTTTTTTTTTTTCCCTGCTGGCTGCTTCCCATCTGAGCCAGAATTGGAGTGTGAACAAAGTTTGTGCTGCTGGCAGATTGTTTCAACTCTTTTCCCTCCCTACCCCCCGGTCACCACCTCCTCCTCCCCGCAAAGAGGAACGAATGTTTCTGGTTATTTCCCTTTGCGCTGGGGAGCGGTTGTAAAGGGAACTCTGCTTTTCCCCGTGGTTGTCTCCGAAGCTGAAGCAATGCTCCACATGGGTGTTCCAGTCCAGCCATCTTTCTCTCTGGGCAATCAGATATCGTCAGAAATGGAAAAATGTGACATTGTGGAAGAATTGGGACGTACATGGAGAGTTGGATCGGACAAGGTCAGAGGCTTAGCAAGCTGCTTGCCCAAATATCCGTATAACCTGGAGGCACAGGTCCCGTGTGCCTCCTGGAGTGTCCCCTGAGGTGGCCTGGGCTCCTGGGCAGGAGGGAGCCAACAGGCATGTCCCGGTGTGTCAGAACAGGGACAGAGAGGAAGCAGGAGGTGGGCTTGGGAGCCTTCCAGTTGCACGACGAGTCAGTCATTTTAAATCAACAACTTGCCTTTGTAGAACATAGGGAAATAAAAACTTATCCATTGTTTTTTGGGGTTTTTTTCCCCTCTGTGCTGCTCAGTTTGATGGGCTGCCAGGGATCCCATGCAGCGACCGATGCTCTCCTCTCATTTACACAGTTCCTCAGGCGAGGAGCTCGGGGAGTGTCCCACCACCAGCACACACGTTCCTCCTCCTCTTTATAGAGGAGCCTGGCACTTCTGCCTGGTGCACTCATCTCTCAGGGAAAGGGGGCTTTACTCTTTTGGAGTTTGTGTCATTTTTAACTTTGGGGGCCCCTTTCTGCCCATAGTAGGTGGTTCCTGCAGGGAGGTAGCTCATGTGGGAAATGCCTGTATTGATAGTGGCTTTGTCATTGACCGCGTTTCTGTAGGAAGGAGGGATACTGGAAATCAAAGCCTTCCATTCTGTTCCTTTTCTCCCCTGTCACCGTTGTGTGCTGTTCTGTCAGGAAACATTTGCCTTGTGGTCTGAAGGGCACTAATTCAGGACAACTGTACACCAGACCCAGCTTTGGCTTGTCGCCACCCTGTTAAATTACTCAGCTTCCATTTTCCCCATCAGTAAAGTGAAACTAAAAGCTTTTGGTTACATCCTGGTGACCAAATAGCATCCGACACCTATAAAATGTCTTTCAACCAATGCTTCTAAAGTTGTTTTAACTGACCGTGACATCAGATCTATACCAGTCAGTTGCAGAGGCACCTAGTGCTCAGTAAGTGGGGTTGCTGGGGTTTTTTTGTGCCATGCCAGAGTGATCCCGGGTTAACGGGAGCTTTCCCTGGGAATGGGTGGTGGGGCTGCCGAAGGCTTTCCACTTCAGTAATGAACTGCAGTAGCTGTTACCTGATGGGCACCGTATAAAAATGCCGAATGGGGACAAAGAAATGCTGGCATTGGTTCCTTCAGTCACTTCAGGTTGGGATATTGGTTGATACAGTGAGAATTTGGACCGAGAAGCCTCGGTGGTGGAATTGCATAAGTGGAGCTTGGGGCAACATCTGGCCAGAGGCTGGAGCTCTGCGGATGGTCCTGCAGGTGATGGGCTAGGCGCCAGCTCAGCTCCCACAGCACTTGCCTTGAAGGACAAGCAGAAGTGATGTGACCAACGTGGTCACGGACATCAGTGCAAGAAGGAAACGTCTTTCATAAGAAGGTGATCATTTTAGCCAGCAGTAATAAAAATAAGGAAGCGTTTCCGTGATGGAGCTAAACGATGGTACGGTTCTCGTGTTCTTCAGCGGACATGAATTCACGCCACAGGACTAATGGAGATGGTCAAGGCAGAGCACACAACGCAAGGAAAAACTCCTTTGGTGTCGCGGTTGATGCAATTTTTACAGATGTGTTGCACATCCTGTTGTTAAGCATCTTCCCAGGGAGTTAATCAGTAAATTACCCTCTCAGGAGGGAGCGGAGGCGCAGAGGGTGGCAGCGGCTGCAGGAGCGGGTGGTAACAGAGCTCTCGGTGTTGCATCATGTTGTTTTGGCAGCTCACCTGAGAGGCTTGGTGCCGCTCAGACCTCCGCAGAATAAACAGGAGGCAAAATTATAAGGGAAATGAGCTGAAATTAGCGTGAACTGGCAGGAGGTCTGGAGTCGTCAAGAGGTTGGGAATTCACGGCTGTTGTAACAGAAGTGATTATATTCTTAGAACCAGGGGAATTGGTCGCAGACTTCAAAATCTCCTGTAACTTCTTGCAACATCTTGTGTCATGCTATCTTCTGATGATTTCAGCCTTGGGGACGCGTGCACAGGGTATCTCGCTGCTTCTGGTTCAGGCTCCCGTTCCCCAGGACCTTGCCTGAACGAGTGCGATTTATGATGTAAGACACTGAAACACCTAATTCCACTCGTACCCAAACCAATGCTCGGGAAAACAACATCCCCAAATCCTTTTTCCGTCAGAAGGATAGTCCTTTCCCCCTTCTCTCTGAGTGGTGGGGTAGGTGTAGACTCCAAGGCAGTACTTTTAGGAGGTCTGCACGGAGCTGTATCCTGGGAAGACGAGCTGGCCTTCGCTGTTTGCTGTCAGTAATGCTGCATAATCAAAGTCATGGAATAGACCCCAGAATCATAGAATCTTCCAGGTTGGAGGGGACCTTTAAGATCATCAAGTCCAACCATTAACCCAACACTGCCAAAACCACCACTAACTCGTGTCCCTCAGCGCCACGTCTGCCTGGCTTTTAAATATTTCCAGGGATAGTGACTCTACCACTTCCCCGGGCAGCCTATTTCAATGTTTGATAACCCTTTTGGTAAAGAAATTTTTCCTAATATCCAATTTAAACCTCCCCTGGCACAACTTGAGGCCATTTCACCTTGTCCTAGCGCCTGTGACTTAGGAGAAGTTGTTACTGGCTATAAAGCTGAGAAGGTTGGATGGATCCAAGAGCTTGCAGAGGCACACAGCTTTATCTTGGTTTCAACTGAAAGAGGGGAGATTTGATGAGATATTAGGAAGAAATTCTTTGCTGTGAGGGTGGTGAGAGCCTGGCCCAGGTTGCCCAGAGAAGCTGTGGCTGCCCCATCCCTGGAGGCGTTCAAGGCCACGTTGGATGGGGCTTGGAGCAACCTGGTCTAGTGGGAGGTGTCCCTGCCCCCATGGCAGGGGGCGTGGAACAAGGTGGTCTTTAAGGTCCCTTCCGACTCTAACCAGTTAATGATTCCGTATCAATATTTGAACAGCAAGAACATTAATTATTGGGTGCCCGGAGAAGGTGATGCCCAGGAACGAGACCCCACAGGCGGGAGAGCCATGGAGGGACAGAGGGGAACCACATCCCCAGCTTCAGGTTTGCTTAGGAGGACGGGGAAGCTCGAAACTCGCGGGGCCGTGGGCGAGTGGTCGCCGTCCCCGTGGCCGTGGGGCGACCGGTCGCGCCGCTGGGTAGAGCGCGCCCCCTGGCGGCCGCCGTCGCGGCCGCCAGGGGGCGCGCTCTGCCCAGCGGCGCGACCGGTCGCCACGGCCACGGCGATCGCTCGCCACCCGTGGAGAATCGTAAGCAAACAAGCTTATTTACCAAAAAAATGACAGCTTGGGCTTAGCCTAGAGAAATAGGGGATTCCCAAGGGAGCCGGGCTCCAAGGATGCTCCAAGGGCTGGAGCCCCTCTGCTGTGAGGACAGGCTGAGAGAGTTGGGGAGGTTCAGCCTGGAGAAGAGAAGGTTCTGGGGACACCTTCGAGCCCCTTCCAGTCCCTAAAGGGGCTCCAGGAAAGCTGGGGAGGGACTCTTGGTCAGGGAGGGGAGCCATAGAATGAGGGGGAAGGGTTTTCCACTGAAAAGAGGAGAAATTTAGATGAGATCTGGGGAAGAACTTCTTTGCTGTGAGGGTGGTGAGAGCCTGGCCCAGGTTGCCCAGAGAAGCTGCGGCTGCCCCATCCCTGGAGGGGTTCAAGGCCAGGTTGGAGGGGACTTGGAGCAACCTGGTCTGGTGGGAGATGTCCCTGCCCAGGGCAGGGGTGTTGGAACTCGATGATCTTTAACGTCCCTTCCAACCCAAACCATTCTATGATTCTATGATATGATTCTATGACATTCTTGCTTTTCTTCTGTTACTTATTTATACGATCGTAACACCCAGGAATCCAAATGGAGAGGGGAGATAAATGGCGCTGGCGGGTATCCACAGCTTTGTGAGGGAAGGATTGCGTTAACTGGGTCGAAATAAAGAGCGTGTCCCCTCTAAAAGTATGCAACACTATATGCAAATAAATCTGCATAGTCTCTGTCGTCTTGGCTTGGTCCGCGCAATTATAACAGCATTAGGGCATTTACAATAAGTCTGAAACATGCTTTTAGTCAGCTCGCCTTTTTCCTCTCCCTTTTCTGCTACTTGCAGAAAGCTCTCCCCTTGGGAGATCCGCATTGTATTGTGAAAACAGTGAAATTCTCTCTGGGTGGTGTTGGCTCCGCTAACGCTGGGTCAGGAGCAGCGCAGAGTCCGGGGAGTTGGTTAACTTTGTCTGTCAGTAAAAAGTCCCCCTGAAATTCCCAGTTCATTGCTTAGAGCCAAGAATATAAGAACAAAGGTAATCTTCGGGGCTTTCAAGGGACCAGCGTTTTGAAGGCTTGATTGTAATTAGCATAATTAGTGTAGAATTTTATTTTTGCATGGATAGAACAGAGGAAAAAAGGCAAAATTATCCATTGATTTTAAACATAAAATAAACACTGGTAAGAAAGGTCCCCTTTTCCAGTCTGGAATAGGCTGAAAAGCAAACATTCTTTTTTGGGCTTTGCTGAGAAATCACTTTTTCCATCTAAGGAATTTTTTTTTTTTTTTAAGTGTTGCATTTCGATTGATTTATTAATGAACTAAAGCCTAGGCATGAGGTGCCCCTTCTCTGCATGGATTGTAAAAATCTGCCATTCAGCTTTTGGAATATTTTCCTTCCTTAGAACGAAGGTAACATTTGCATCGCTGAGCAGCGTATGCTCGGCTCTAAATGATTTGTTGTGTTTGGCTTCTGGGAGCTATGTGTATTTTATTCATAAGCATCGAACTGCTAATTCTGCCCCCGCTACCGCACTGCAACAAGGAGTCCCAGAGAAGGACCTTGCTGGGTTTTACCTCCGTAGCCTCCACCTGCCGGGAAAAACAGATTTCTTGTGCTGTAGCCGCGGGTCTGTCTGGATCACATTCCAGGCTTCCATTGGGTAAAAGAGACCGAAACACACATCGATTCATGACAAACTTCTGATTTATTTTTTTTTTTCCCTTCCCATTTACATTCAAAATAATCGACTCAAGAATTCTCAGGTTTGTTTTGTTTTCCTTTCGGTTTAATTTGCAGCAGTTTTGGGGAGCCCCGTAGAGGGGAGCGGGGCTGTTTTTCTAATGCCCCCCCGCCGTTGCTGGCTGAGATCGCTGGGCTTCCCCGTGGGCCACCGGGAACGGCAGAATGGCTTTGGGGCAACAAAGCCCGCAGTGTGGCCAGACTCCTGGCCAGGACGGGTCCGAGCTGGGTCATCCTCTGCCACCGCACGGGTTGTCCCTCGTCCACCAAACCCCTTGGAACGAGCGTGCCCGGGGCTGGATGCGGGAAGGCAGCGGGGTGCTGTAAAAGCGGATTGCACCAGCCCCGTAAAAGCATAACAAATTGTTTTGATCTTTATTTCTCAAGGACAAACCAATTACGCTTATCTGAAGGCAGAGCTGCATAATCGGGTTTCCTTGAGTCCCTCGTTTCGTTGTCTGAAAGTGTTTTATTTGCCGGGCTCATGTTGGCAGACCTGACGGCAATTCAGAGCCCGGTGTCTGGTCATGAACTTGCCCAAGGTCAGGGGCGAGTGCCGGGGCTGCTGCCCCCCCCGCAGCATGTGCCGGCTGGCACCGGGACCCCCTTCTGCTCCTTCCCGGGATGGGGAGGAGGGATTCCAACGCTTTCAAGATGTAAACAGCTCGTTCTTTGAATCTGGTTAATAACATGAACAATACGCAGGGTGACTAACAATGATACGCCGGCTTTCAGGAGGGCTGTTGAATCTGCTTCCTGGTGCCGAGCATGAAAGGAGACAATTATTTTTCATAACCTTTTATTTTCCCTTTACGGCAAGCCAAGCAAAGCAAGTTTGTCAGAGGCAGAGTGCTCCTAATTTGGTCTCCGGTGACCTCTGGAGCCGAGATTGGCAGCCGGGTGTCGGGAAGGAACTTGCGCCTGCGAGACAGAAATGAGCAGAACAAATGCCGTAGGACAGCTCAGGTTCCCTGGAGGACACGGGCTAAAAAAGGTGAAAGAAGTGCAATTACAGGAGGTTTTCAGCACAGAAAGTTAATTAGCTACTAAATAGCATTTAGTGCAGTTCCAACGTGGGGAAATTTGTGTTTCGAAAGCAAACAGATCAATGGGAAGCCTGTGGAACAAGCTTTTGGAAAGTCCGTGTTGACATTCGTGTACTTTGTACTGTAACGTCCTGGGCAGTTTTTCACAGGTTTCCCCAACGAATAGGAAGAATTGTTGGATTTGTTTCCACACGCGTTTGCAGACGTACAGATACCTTTCCACGTGAAGATATTTAGATATTTAATTTCAGAAATTCTGGTTAGGCTTTCATCCAGACTATCTAACACCTTTTCCCTGTTCACCGAGGTCAGTGTAAATCGGTTCTGTTTGGGCTCTCTGAGGCAAAGGGGCTTCAAGTTTCAAATATTTTCACCTGAAGGGTGAATTTAACACAATTCTTAACCCGGTGACTTGTCTGTGCTGATGAGATGCGAGTCTCAGTGCCAGTGCCTGGATCTCCCTGGCTGTGCTGCCCTGGGAGCTGGTGCCGTCCCCCGATCTCCTTCCCACCCTCTCTAGCGCCACTCGGAGCGTCCGGAAATATTTCCACAAAATTTCTTTTTAATCCCAAATTGCCAATCTGTCTTCTTTCGCCCGTCTTTTCTACATCGCTGAAGTCAGCGTGTTTCACAATTCATTATATATGTATATTGTCAAGGACACTTTTTTTAATCAGAACAATAGATTTGCATTCCAGCTGCCTGGTATTACCTGACTTTATACAGTCACTACCCTAAATTTTTAGGTGTTTCAGGGTAGCTTTGAACTTTTGCTGATGGATTATTTATTTGAAGCTCTCAGACCTTTTAGGCAGCCGATGCTGCCATGAGCTATTTCACCTTGCTGGAAAGAAGAGGAACCTCGAAGGTCAGTGCCTGTGGGGAATAGTGGAGAAACAGAGAAATGCTGACCCCTGGGGAGGAAAAGGGCCATGTAATTCCCATTACATGGATGCTCATACATTATGATGATACTTATTGTCTGTAAATGATGCTTCCCAAGCCAGCGTGCCGGAGTGGCTGGGGCTGTAAGGAAGGCTGTTATTAGCCAGGGCAAGCTGTGGGACAATGGCCATGGAGCCAGTGGAGGAGGGTTTGGCTCTGGCAGGAGGCTCTCTGGGAAGCGGGTGGTGCACGCCGGCAGCTTAGGTGACGGCCACATCATGGCTAGAATCTTCAGCCCCTTTCCCTCTTATAATTACATTTGTCACATCATGTCATAAAATGAGTTATTAGATCTTTGTTGCTGAAATAGTTTGCCTGTGTAATTGGTGCAGGTCTCTGCCCTGGCTCTATAACAGAAATAATAATTGGTTTTGTCTCTCTGTACGCTGTAGGTGTGTGCAAATGCTTTGAGTAAAGAGTAAATCAGGTCCCATTACTACATGATGGCCCGTGGAGAGTCTCCCTCGCAGAGATGCCAAGCTCTTCGGAGCGGGCGAGAGCTCCGGAGCAGTGGGAGGATGCTGGGGGCTGCCTCATGCAAGCACTTGCTTTCTTGGGGGCTACAAAAGCCTGAGGAATGTAGATGTGGTCGATTGCTGTGGTTGATTGTTGAGTGGAGAAAACACATCACCACCGGGTCTTGCCACCCAGCAAGAATGAGATGTATTTTGAGACAAAAGACTTCAGGACTTCAGGAAGGGGAAGAGGCTGAAGTGGAATCATGAGTGTGTCTGTGGGTTTCCTGCTACAGGTTTTGCTAATCCTCCTTAGTATTTTTTCCCTGTCCCTTTTATTCCCGTGGAGCATGGCACTTGCTCCCTTGTTTGGCTGAGCAGTGCTGTGTACGAGCTGGCTCTCTGTTTTTCCTGGATCCCACAACCCAAAGTCTCTCAGGAATGTTCCTCCAGCTATTTGCCTCGTGGTGCTTCAGCTCCCTGCTTTTGCAGGGCCCTCTGGTATAAATTCCTCATCCAACAGATATAATAGTCTGACAAATAATAAACTGGAGAATTCTTCCCTTGCATCTGTGTATCTTGTGTGCCTAGTTAGAGGACTCTCCAAAATCCATGAAATTAGCATTGATCATACTCCTTCTTGTTACTTAAGTACAGAATGATGTCAATATTAAAATTATTTTTTTAAGTAGTCCAACGGATTAGAATAATTTCCATTTTTTTTCAATCAATATATACAAGGAAAAGTCATTTTAAACACAGTGAGGTTTTCTTCTTAATTTCCGCAGTGACTAAGTATGCACTGATGTATGAGGTGGTACCCTCTCTGCATCTATGCCATGTGTGCGTCTACGTGTTTATCGACCTCTTCGAAGGGCATGGGGTGCACAGATGTCTCTTTCAGATGTCATCTCCTGCATCAATGAAAACACTGGAATTTCCCTGGGCTGCACACTCAGGCACGGTGCTTATGCTCGCTGGCTCTTTGCCGTCCAGAAAGTGTAAATCCACTTCCCCGTGTTGCTTCAGATTGCTTCTCTGTGTGTTGGATGCGTGTACAAGCTTGTCACTAGTGGCTAAATGTGAACCATAAACATTTGCCTTGAAGAGGCATTTCCAGAAACTATAACGTTGCCAGCACCTTGGTGACCGGGCTCCCCGGCCCCTGAGTTTTCGGGGAGCTGCGTGTGTATCTGAAGCAGATTTTGCTTACGGAGCAGAAGGAACTGCAGCTGGAAATAGTGTTCTGTGCTGAGGAGCTACACCATTTCCAGTATCAAAGCGAGCCTGCCCAGCTCTCTGGTGACTCTCATTTCTTGGCACTCATCTCTGCCGCTGGTTTGAGATGATGCTCTTGAAGAATGGGCTCGTTGGCCTCTGTGAGGAGGGAACCACAGGACAGTGATCCTCACAGCCACTGCGTCTTCCAGCCCTTCGTCATACTGACCAGCTCATCTTTGCAAGAGTTTTAGAAAATTGGTTGCCTCTGCTTAGTCTTTGAGCTAGTTTGAGTCATCTCTTCCAGGAAAATCCTGTGTAACCAGCTGTGGCTGTTGCGAAGTGTTGCTCCATAAATACCAGCTGCTCCTAGCAAGCAGCCCAGCACCATGTCTCATACCAGCACTCCTATTACTGTTGCATTAACATGAGATACTGAGTGTTTTAGGAAAATGTTCTATTTTGCAGCTTTATCAGGAAGTAGCTAAGAGAGTAACTTCTCACAAAGGCCGGACGGTTTTCATGGGAAAATTCACAAGGCGCAGGTGATGGTAAGAGCTGGGCTTGTGAGACTGGGAGTATCCCGGCCTCTACCCCAAAAAAGCTGCTCATTCCTCTTTGAGTGAGTTCGGGTATGCCCTGTGATCCCCGCTCACACGGCGACGCTGCCGTGTCACTTCTAGGGCCTCAACCTCCGAATGGCTTGAATGTAAGTTTTGCTTTGATGCTTTCTTTCAGAAAAATGGAGCAGCAGAACTTCACGAACAGAGTAGCGAAGCCGCTCTTTTAGCTGAAAGTAAAACAGAGCTCCTCTCATCTACATAATGCTGCAGAACTAGAGAAGGGGGCTCGGGGATTTATTTCCCATGCGTGTGGGCGCTGAGGTTTTGAGTCGGACATTTGAACTGGGCGGCTCGCAGGGGCTCGGCTAAAAATTTAACCCACAACTAACTGGGATGTCCGGAGACCTGGCCATTGCAATGCAGTGACCTGAACCGTGGGGAGATGCTGCAAATAAGGCTCGTCCCTGCGGAAGAGGCACCGGAGCCAGGCTTGGAGAGCATACTGATGTGGTGTGCTGCAGATGCATGCTGAGTGTGTGATTTTCAGCGTTCAGTGCCTACATTGTTAGATAAGCGGATTAGAAAACATTGCATAAAGTGGCATTGCAGGGGGCTGTCTTTATACCTGCTACTTGCCTTGTTTTGCAAACCCTGATTTCACAGCGGAACCCATTCAGAGCCTGCGCTGAGATTGTTCACATGTATTGGCCTTTTTAAGAATCAAGGGGTCACAGTTTCAGATTCACTTAATTCTCAAAGCAGTGATATTTTTCTTTTGGGATCAGGGCTAGTGGTGGGCATGTGGGGTTTTTTTGATCTAACTTCAGTTTACTCTTAAAGATATATATCTGGGGCTCAGAGAGCTCCTGGCATATTGGAAAACGCTTGGGTTCACTGTCTCTACTTTGTGGTGGGTTAAAGAGCTCCTGTGTAATTTCCTGCTCCTTAACTCTCCGAAGTTCCAAGTTTGCAAACGGAAACCATTTGTCTGAAGTTTATATGCACAAATTCGGGCTTGTCGGATCCACTTGCAAAGGCGTCATGAGAAACTGGAGTTCGGGGGAGGTGTCTTTGGATCTTGCTGGTCGCAGAGGGAAATTTGGCAGATGGGATCCCTGCTCTATGCTGCCGTCTGAATGCGCTCACTGCTCCTGTCCCCAGCCTGGCCCCGTGGGACAAGAAGTCTCTGCCTTTGGAAGTTGTTCATGGAGTGCTGCTGGAGCAGCCTGGTGAGCAGCTCAGCTTCTGCAGTCATCTTTTTTGACTGGCCCAAGGTTTTCCATACCCAGGGGTCGTCCATCCCAGAGGCATGATGGTTTGAAGGGGTCCTGCAGCTCAGGGCTCTGTGGAGGGCAGGGAAGTGCCCTAGGCTGGTCCTTGAGCTGCACCGAAGGAGCAGGGGCTGGGCCGTTCCTCAGAGCAGGCTGGGCTGTTCCCACGCTGGGCATCGTCATTTTGCCTTCCCAAAAAGTCACTGTTGTGAGGAACGGTTTTCGCTCTGCCCAGTGTGTGGAATTCAGGAACAGACAAAAATAGGATGATTTTTTGAGATGGGAGAGAATGTAAATAAAATTAATTTAATCTCTTACGTGGGCTGTCGATTATTGACTCCTTAGACCTGCACTGAATTCCGGTTTCAGAGCTCTGTCAAGGGATTTTTAACTTGGAGCATGTGTGGTCGTTGCATGTAACTGCAGCCCTTGGCTGATGGTCTTGTGGGGCTCCCGTCTGCAGGGACACGTGTGACAACCGCCTGACCTGCTCCACCAGCTCTGCCTCCAGCCTCGACACCAGTGCCCACTTCCAGGAGAATAATGGGCCAACGCAGAGCACCAGATGGGATGAACAGCAGAAAGTGTTTGCCCTCGAGCAGGTCTGTGGTGTCTTCAGAGTGGACCTGGGACAAATGCGATCCCTTCGCCTCTTCTTTAGGTAACGTGTTGGTGTGTGTGAGATTTATGTGTGCTCTGGGTCAGCTAACGCTGGGCCGTGGAGACAGATGGCTTCTGCAACCTCCTTGGAAGTCTTTCCCTAACGGTTGTCTCCAGGAAAGCAAGTGTCAACCTTCCCCAAGGAGAGCCTCTGAATTACACTTCTGGGGCCTAAAGGATTTTTTTCCCTAGTAAGGTAAAGGTTGCTCTTAGCTATCTTACCCAAAATGTTTAAAATAACCTGGAGGTGTGGAAAACATCTCTATCTATGGTACCTTCTCCCTTGCCTGCCCCTCACCGGGGCTCCTCTAGGGTCTTGCTGCTCTTAGCCTCTTCAGTTATTTTTCAAATAACTATGAAAGTTATTAAAAACATTTTCACTCCCTCTTTTCTTTCTCATTCCCTGCTTCTTTATACAATGCTGTGCGAAACCAAGTCTACTCCTCTCCAGGAGCTGACTTTGTGTACTGCCTCAGTGCTTCTGGGGCAGACTTCTTGGGGTTTTTTCCCCAGGGAAGACAAAACTTAACTCCTTCATGTGATGGAAGGGTAAGAGAGTGCCGTTACCAGGCACCAGTGGAGCTTCTTGGAGGAAATGAGGATCACTATGGCTTTGTCCAGCACTCTAAGATTACTTCTGTGCTCTGCTTTAAGGGACAACTTGATGCTACACTTCTTTATAATTCGCTCTCCTCGCTCTCTCCTCTGCTGTTCCTGTTCCCGCTGGGCCTCACGTTATCCCAGGCAATAAATGCAGGTTGTTTTCCCCATTGTTTTGCCCCACAGCGATGAGGCCTGCACCTGTGGACAACTGGTTGTCGCGAGCAGGGAGAGCCAGTACAAGATCTTCCATTTTCACCATGGTGGCCTGGATAAGCTGTCAGAGGTGTTTCAGCAGTGGAAGTACTGCACAGAGACCCATCTCAAGGACCAGGTACCTCTCCATCCGTTCCTGTCCTGCCTGTGGAATATGGGGGCAGATAATCCAGGGGGCTTGCTTAGGTAGTTGTTTGGCTAGACACGGTCACCCGACAGGTCAGCGCTGCGCTTTAGGCAGGTGTGGTGGCAGGCAAATCTGCAGTGGTAGCTCTGAAATTCTGTCAGAGCCTTTCATCCATTTTGTGAAGCGTAGCACACTGCATTGGAACATGTTTTGACAAGGCATCTTGCCATATTTTGTTCAATCTACATACAAATGTGATAAGAGCTCTTTAATTATCTGTTTAAGATACTGTATGTGCTTATTAGAAACAGTGATTTTTAAATTTCCATCCTTCCCACAGAGCCCCCTGCTGCTTTTCTTATTATGGTCGCATGGGCTCACTTTTTGCATTGAACAACCTTTGATTTTTAAATTAAATGTCAGCTGCAGTCTTGCACTGGGATCATGAGTGCCCTTAGAGAGCCTGGCAGTGCAGTTCCCTGCCTGCCTAACAGCAATCCCTTTGTATATGGCCAATCATATGTAATTTATTGCAGGCATTCCTGGCAGGGTGAAGTTTTGCTGTAAGCAGCATTAATTCAGTTTCAGGTCAGGGATAAGACTGGGGGAGGAATGGAAACCATTTTTTTTTAAGATGAAGCTGTTTTGTGGTACTCGGATTTTTTAATTATTCTAATCACTCTCGCTATTGTAATGGTTGGAATTTAAAAAAAAAAAAACAAACCCTGCCCAAGTGCAGCGCCTCAGTGCTTAATCCTACGCGAACCATGCAAAAAGGTTTTCCTGCTCTGCAAATCGCTGGGTTTCATACTCCGCTGCCATCTTCGGCTCCTGCCTCCAGTTTGTTGTGTTCTGTTTTCCCCCCTGTTCAGCAGCTCACTGACGAGAAGACGTGTATGCAGTTCTCCATCCGCCGGCCCAAGCTGCCTTCCTCAGAGACCCACCCCGAGGAGAACACTTACAAGCGCCTGGACGTCTCTGCCTGGCTCCATCACCTCAATGAGGCAGGGCAGGTAGAAGAGGAGTACAAGCTGCAGAAGGTGAGAGGTGTGGATTTCATCCCCTCGCTCCTGCCACATGCCACCAGTCCCCAGGTGGATGCTGCAGGAGTTTGCTTTCATGGTGGGGACACGAACTGGGCGTTGAGAGCATAAAGACTGGGGTATGGGTCTTGGCTGGAGGTCTTGGGACTGCAGGTGAGTCTGCTACAGGCAGGGTGGTAGAACATCTCCCTGACCCAGGAGGACAGCCTGGAATAGGCTGCCCAGAGAGGTGGTGGAGTCTCCATCTCTGGAGACATTCAAAACCCACCTGGACACGTTCCTGTGCAACCTGCTCTGGGTGGACCTGCTCTGGCAGGAGGTCAGACTAGATGATCTCCAGGGGTCCTTTCCAACCCCATATCATTCTGTGATTCTGTGACAAGCTGTCCAGCTTCTCCTGACGGTTGGAATTACTGAACCACAGCGTCCAGTGCTAGACCTGTTTGCAGAATGCAGTGTGAACAAATCAAAGAAAGAAAAATTGAGATGACTGTACAGAATAATGCGGGGGTTGCAGGGGAGCACTGGGTCCAGGTCCTGAGAGAGAAGTTTGCAGTGAAATGCAGTGTCTCCAAGATTGGGGATTAAGCCGTGACATGAGAACGACACGTTAATCATAGAGCCTCTCCAGGGGGGGTTATTGACATTGAAATGAGCCCGATTTGTGTCTCGTCTGGGAATAGAAGGCCAGCACTTTCCCTCTAAACATGTGCAAATTGCAGGAGCTTGAATCAAGGCGTCACTTGTCAGGAGAGAACTGCAAAGCCACCAAAGCACAGTAGCGGCCAGTTTCTTGTTGCTGTTTTGGAGAATGTTAAAACCGCACCAGTCATAACTTCTGCTCCTTCTCCCAGGCCATTTTCTTTGGTGGGATTGATATTTCCATCCGTGGGGAGGTGTGGCCCTTTCTCCTGCACTACTACAGCTACGAGTCCACCTCTGAGGAGAGGGAGGCGCTGAGGCTGCAGAAGAGGAAGGAGTACTTCGAGATCCAGGAGAAAAGGTAAGGGAGCAGCTTTGCTTTCCCCTGCCCATCTCTCCTTAGGCCTGGGGTCGCAGTGATGGGTCTCTGCCTCCTGGGCTTCAGGAGAAGCTGAGTGGGGTGGAAAAGCAAGAGGGGAAGGAGGTGTATGAGGCGCAGGTGACCTCCCGGGGGTCTGGAGCTCGTACCGTACAGATCAAACGCTGTCTTACCCTCATCACTACCACACAGGGTAGTGATCATCATCTCACAGGCGAGGCTACAGGCTTAGCATGCTTGGTTTGGAACACTGAAGGTGAAAACGGGATCTTATATGTCTTTATAAATATATATGGGTATGAAAAGAGGGAAGAAGAAGGGATATCTAATTCAAGGAAATTATTACTGCAAGAACTGCATGTTGTAAACTGGTTGTGGGTACATTTAAGCTGGAGAGGGACAGTAGTATTATTAATTAGGAGACAATCAAAACAGAGTGATGAGTTCTGGTGTGCCACCCACAAGGAGCAGCGGAGAGCAGAGTCCAACTGCTTCTCAAGTGGAGTTTATTGCAGAAAACACTTCATGTCATCCCATTTATAACCCAGAAGGCTCCTTCCAGTAATCCATTTGGACAGAAAATCTGCTGCTCTGGACAGACCTGCTTGTCTGTTTTTCAGGGATGAGAAAACTGTACAGGACTAGTTTTTCACTGCAAACTAAAGCTGAAATGAGGCTTGTTCCTTGTGGTAATCGTATTCCTCTCTTGGCAACGTACTCCTGTTGCTGCTCAATTTCCAGGCTTTCGATGACTCCAGATGAACAGAAGGATTTTTGGCGTAAAGTACAGTTCACGGTAGATAAAGACGTCGTGAGGACTGACCGCAGCAACCAGTTCTTTCGAGGGGAGGACAACCCAAACGTGGAAACTATGAGGTGAAGTGTCTGATTCCAGTGTCCCAAACAGTGTGTCCTACTGAATGTTTGAAAGTTCACGTTGCTCCGGGTGCAATTGCAGGCTAATCTTTGAGATGGCAGGAGTGATCTGCCACTCTTCTGCGCTCCCCTGACACAGCCCATGTGGTGAGAGCTGGGGCAGAGCGAAAAGGACTCGTCTGTGATGTGCCCTCCCTGTGTCTCACCTCTCTGTTTGCATCTCTTCTCCAGGAGGATTTTGCTGAACTATGCAGTATTTAACCCAACAATTGGATACTCCCAGGGGATGTCCGACCTGGTTGCCCCACTCCTGGCAGAGGTCCTAGATGAGTCGGATACTTTCTGGTGCTTTGTAGGATTGATGCAGAACACGATCTTCGTCAGCTCACCCCGGGATGAGGATATGGAGAAACAGCTGGTGAGGCTGAAGGCTGAGCCCCCATTAGTCCTCTCGTTAGCTTCTCTGTCCCAGGCAAATTAGGAGAATACCATAAAGCGATAACCTGGGCTGTTGGGTTCCCGTGTGCCGAATCACACCCCAAAGCCTCAAAAATACCTGATGGATAAAATTGATCCTGGGGGATTTGGGCACTCCAGAGGCAGTTACAGCAAATAAATTGTCAGACTAAAGTTCCCTTGGCTGAGCTAAAGGGTGCTGATTCAAGGAACCTTCTATGATCAAATGTATTTAGGGTGCTGCTTGCTTTGTCTTCGCAATTCTCGCAGGCAGCGAAGACTCACTGGTTTGTTTTTGTCCTGATTCTGGGGCATTTGATGTGAACGTGGCAGAGGAGTTGATTAAGCTGCAGCCCTCTTCTTTGGGTTTTTTCTTTTTAAGGTTTTTTGTTTTTAAGGTATTTTTAAAATTATCTCCAAATGAAAAGCCTTATATATCTGACAGAGTTTCTTAAAAGAAGGTGAACTTGTTTAAAAATGGGAACTTTTTAGGTTTTAACATGAATGTCAGTTGTTTTCTGATTGAGATCCTGAAAAATCCGTTCTAAACCTGAAAAATCCTGTCTGGGTCATGATGGCACCAATTTAAAGGGGTAAACTTGTGGTGGAACCCCCACAGGAGGCTGCTGGTGAGGTGCAGTTGGTTAATGCACAGATTTATGCACTGTGATGTGCCTGTATGGTCAGGCTTTCCAAAATCACTTCCATATTGTCCCTACTTGGTCTCTACTGAAATGAAATATTGCCCGAGATAGCTATGTCCTTTCTTGTCTTTAGTTTTTAAGGCTCTGGCTGCTTTCCTCAGCCTGAATCTCTCCCCTCTCTGTTCATGATGTAGTTGTCATGGGGTTTTCTTTTCACCCTCTGTCCTTCCTTGTGAAATACCTGCTGTGGCCTGTGAGCTCTGGCCTTTAATGGTATATCCAAGTGTGCTCCTGGCTGTGCTCCAATAAAGAGGCTGGAGGATTTTGGGAGAGCAGAGTCTGGTGGGCAGCTCTGTGGGACCCTGGGTCTAGTGGGTGGCAGGGGGGTCCCCGGGGTGGGTGAGGGCTATGAGAGTCATTGGGCTCAGCTTAGAGCATCTTTTCCAGATGTACCTGCGAGAGCTGTTGCGGCTCATGCACCCACGCTTCTACCAGCACCTTTCCTCCTTGGGAGAGGATGGTCTGCAGATGCTTTTCTGTCACCGATGGATCCTCCTCTGTTTTAAACGTGAATTTCCAGATGCCGAGGCCCTGCGCATGTGGGAAGCCTGCTGGGCTCACTATCAGGTCAGACGGCTGGAGATGGGCACAGCGCGCATTGGGCAGCAGGGTGTTCTTTGCTGAATCCTCACCATCTCAGCAAGGATTGCAGAGTTTCCATACAGGCTCTTAGTAGCAAAGTATCCAAAATAAGTAGGTGTTGGAGGGCCTGTAACTATCGAAGAGGTTTATCTGTATAGCAGGAGGATGGACACTTGCCTCTCCTACTTGAGGATGTCCAGGCTTCAAAAGGAGCTTTTTTCAGAAAGTGCTGAACATCCACTTCTGAAGTTCAGACTTCTCGTACACGGCTGGAAAATGTCTTCCCAAAAATGGCTAGCCTGCTTTGAAAGCTGTGGTGCAAACCTTGCTGCTGCGCTGTAAAGGGAAGGGGCTTTGACTCAGCTGTGGTTCAGAATTTACCAGTAACTCATGTTGTATATACCACCAGCCAAAACTGGAAGGAACACAAAATCTCACTAAGGACGTGCTTGCGGAGGGTGGGGAGGGTACAGACCTCTGCCTCCACCTGCTGTGCTCCAGCCCCTGTTTTCTCATTGCAGACCGACTACTTCCACCTCTTTATCTGCGTGGCCATCGTGGTGATCTATGGGGACGATGTCATTGAGCAGCAGCTGGCCACCGACCAGATGCTGCTGCATTTCAGCAACCTGGCTATGCACATGAATGGAGAACTTGTACTCAGGAAGGTACGTGCCCATCTGAGAGATGAGTCTCGGGGACTGATGCTTCATGTGCCGCATCTCCTGTATTCCCCTGCTCGTCTGGAGCCTGGGAGGATGGGATTCTGCTGCTTGCAGAAACAAGAGGTAGTTGTAGAGTGTTTGGGAGGTAGCGGTGTGGTTGGGATAACCCTTGCATATGCTTGGGGGAACGGCAGACAGAGCTGTTGGTCTCCATGTCCACCTCAGGAGGGAGTGACTGCAGGCCATGGGATGTCCTGTGACCCGGCAGCGTCCCCAGCGCCTGGTTTAACCTTCAGCTTTGCGTTCGGGAGGGATGCTCCTTTGCTGAAGCTTTGACTTTTCTAAGGTAGCCAGGCAGGAGGAGGGGAGAGGAGGCCACGGGTTACCCCTGCTCTCCGCGTTCATCCCCTGGTGCGGAGTGAATGAATGACTATGTCTCTCTCCCCTCCAGGCCAGGAGTCTGCTCTATCAGTTCCACCTGCTGCCCCGCATCCCCTGCAGCCTGCATGACCTCTGCAAGCTGTGTGGGACAGGAATGTGGGACAGTGGCTTCATCCCCGCTGTGGAGTGCTCTGGCCATCACCCGGAGTGTGAGAGCTGCCCATACGGGGGACTGGCGGAAGTGTCTTCTCCTAAACCAGGAAGCGAAGGCAAGAGAAGCTTGAAAACACGGGACGTCTTTGCTTTCCGAAAATAGCCGGAGAGGAACAAGGCGTGACAGCGGAAGAGGGAAGGGCAGGAAGGATGTGCCTAGGAAAAATGTTGAAGACAAAAATGGAGGGATAGCTTGTCAAGAGCCCTGAGAAGACTGAAAGGTGGAGGATGGACAAGGAATTAAATCATTCTACAGGGAAAGCAGATTCCAGTGCTCCGGTGGTGGAACCTGAACGAAATGCATCAAAGCAGGAACAGTGTTTGCACGTGCTTGGATTTGATTTTGTTAGAAACATAAAGCTTTTCTAGGTCTTAACAAGGACTTTTTATTCTGCCTCTGGGATTGCACTGGTATGGAACCAGAACTTTGCTACTTGCTGATGAGAAATGAGAACATGAGAGAGAGCCAAGAGCAACCAGCAGCCTCTGTGGGTCAAGTGGAAGGAGCAGGGCCGTGGCGAGGCCTCTCTGCGACATCCCTTCATCCAGAGCATCCCACACACACGTGCGCTCTCGGCTTCAACCAAAATGTGCAGCTTAGTGGCTTCTCTCTAAAGCCATAAAGACCATTTTAATTATAATCTGCCAAAAATAAACCTGCAGACTATTGGGATTGCAGGGGAGGTGTTTGCTTTGTTGGCGAGGAAGAACTGCTCACCTGAAGGTCTTGTCTCTCGCCTTTTCTTTTTTTATACGGTATACTGGCTGGCAGGATTTTTTTTCCCATGTGTACAGAAGATGTACAGGCACAGCTCCTACAGCACTGCTCCTCTGGAGTCAGGGCGTCTCACACACACCTTCCAAAGTTTACTTCTTTCTACCCCTCTACTCTGCTCTGGTGAGACCCCACCTGGAGCACTGTGTCCGGCACTGGGATCCTCAGCACAGGAAGGACATGGACCTGTTGGAACGGGTCCAGCGGAGAGCCGTGAAAACGCTCAGAGGGCTGGAGCACCTCTCCTATGAGGACAGGCTGAGAGAGCTGGGGTTGTTCAGCCTGGAGAAGAGAAGGCTCCGGGGAGACCTTATAACAGCCTTCCAGTATTTGAAGGGAGCCTACAGGAGAGATGGGGAGAGACTCTTTGTCAGGGAGTGGAGCGATAGGATGAGGGGGAATGGTTTTAAATTGAAAGAGGGGAGATTTAGATTAAATACTAGAAAGAAATTCTTTGCTGTGAGGGTGGTGAGACACTGGAACAGGTTGCCCAGAGAAGTTGTGGCTGCCCCATCCCTGGAAGTGTTCAAGACCAGGCTGGATGGGGCTTTGAGCAACCTGGCCTGGTGGGAGGTGTCCCTGCCCATGGCAGGGGGGTTGGAACTCGATGATCTTTAAGGTCCCTTCCAACTCTAACCGTTCTATGATTCATGACATTACAGCAAAGCTGTTTCTTCACGCTGACAACCACAGACTTTAGACACTTGTTTGTGGAAGTCTGTTATTTCCAGTATGTTTCCCAATGTGCTTCCTTTGGCTCTTCTCAATTACTGACTTATTTACTGTCCCCACCTCTCTTTGCCATAGGCTGTAGCGCTCCAAGAGGGCTGGAGGCCCCTCTGCTGGTGCCAGCGGGACACCCTCTTCCCCGTCCCAAAGTGAAAATGAAACTTGGTTTGTTGCAGTCATTTTTGCTGAGCTCCCTCTCTGATGAAGGTTTCCCTTTGAAGTATTTTTGAAGGAACATCATGATTTCCCCTCTTGTCTTCTGTAAAATTTGCCAACGAGAAATGGGGCTGGGGCCTTGGGCACAGCCGCGTTGCCAAATGTCCTTACCCAGGTCGGTGGCATCCAAAGGTGTGTCCTGAGCCAGGGTTTGTGCCAAACAGAGCCGGGGGAGTAGTTTCCTTGTAAGAGTGAAAAAGCAGAGGAGGTGAGGGTGGGCTGCACCAGCTTTGCCCCTCCCTCTGCATGGCGTATGAAGTCTTGCAGCCTTTCCCCGTTGTCTTGCTCCCTCTCACTTCAGCCACCGCTTCTCTCCTACGGCTCTGTCTTGGGCTGGGGGGGGGGGGGGTGGGGGTGGGAAATCAGTGCTCACTTTCCAGCTTTGCTCTCAGCCACGTTTGTGCTGTTTAGCAGCACCTGTGGAAATCCCCGTATCCTCACAGGTACCTGCATCCGACAAGCAAATTTCTCTATAAATCCTCCTGCGAGGCCTTCCCCACCGCCTGCTGTGGAGCTCGCCTGCCCCATACCGGGGAGGGAGGCTGGCAACTGGGATGCTTTGCGTGAAACCAGCACAAACCGAGTCCGGGCTGCATTTTGGAAGGGGGAAAAGACTTGGCCCTGTGCAGGCATCGTGCCAAAGAGTGGCTGTGGTGTGGCAGAAGGACGGTTTGGCTCCTGATTTGTGTGCCTTTAATTCAGAGGATGAAAACCTTCCCCTTGAGGAGAGCAACGGTGAAAGCACCTGCGGTGCCACACGGGTCCCAGCAGCCTACCCTGGAGAAGTCCTGAGGCTGCCGGTGCCCCCTGGGGTCGTAGGAGGTGACACGCTGATGGCTGCTTTGCTGTCAGCCGGGGAGTTCTTGGAGATTTATGATGATTCAGTGAATAATAAAAGTTGGTGTGAGGCGTTTGCGTGGCGCGTTGCTGGGTGCTGTACCTTATGTCGGGGGACAGCCCTTGGCCGGACACCGTCCCCACGGCTTGGGCCGCTCCTTTCGCAGCTGAACGGGAGGCGTGTTGGGTGCTGGGGCTGTGTTTCACTCACTCCAGCCTGGGGACATGCGGCAGCGCTCAGTGTATTCACCTAGAAGCGAGCTCTAAGTGCCGGTGGCTGAATTAGGGTCGGAAAAAGACCCCATGCCCCTGCCAGGGCTCTGTGGCTGCTGGCAACGGGCTGGGAGGCACCAGCAAACACCCACCAGAAGATCCGGAGCTGGTTTTGCTGCAGCAGTGGTTCCCAGCCAGTAGAAGACAATGGGAAGAGATGAAGTAGATAATTTTTAGCGTTATTTTTCCACTATTAAAATGTCATTCAGCAATGTGGAAATCACTCAGGATTTGTTTAGTTGAAGACTGCGCTGCAGTTTTCCAGCACGTGGGAAAAGCTGTTTTTTTTTTTCTCTTTGAAGTGATGCTCAGCTGCATGGGAGCCCATCGCTGGGACCAGCGTGCCACCCCTCGACCAGCTCGCCTGGTGTCCCCTGCGGGTCCCACTGCCAGCGGGAGAGTTCAGGTGTCTTTCTACCACAGCTCACCATCCCTGAGCTCCTGTCACACACCGAGCTCTGCTTCCCAACAGCCAGAGAAACAGAGACGGAGCCGATAACCCGGCTACTCCCTGGTTACCAGCAGTGGTCACATCCTGGCTGACTTGATTCCAGCCTCAGCCTGTTCATTAACTCCCGATGCCGTTACTAAATTCACACTGGATCTCCATGAAGTTCTGAGCATGTTTTGGGTGGGAGGCGTGGGGAGATGGCAGGGTGTGTGGGGCCAACCTGGAGCCCTCTGGCTGCAGCTGGGAAAGGGTAAGGAGCCGCCTCGGGATTCCTCGGTAGCGAAAGGCAGGCAACGAGTCGAGCATTGGACGGGGCAGCAGGTTTCCCAGGTCCTTCTGACCTGTCTCTAAGTTCACCTTTTCCTTTGTGACACTTTGTCATCTGAAAAAAAGCCCCAAGGAACAAAAAAAAAAAAAGCAGCGAGGCTTCTGGCCCCAGCCAAGGAGCGAAGTGGATCCTAGAAACAATGACCCTCGTGTGGCTTCTCTCCTGAATCGCTGCCCTGTTCATTGAATTAGCTGCAGCCGAGCGGCCAAAAATAGACCCTCGCAAAGGTAAATAGTCAGCATAAGCCTCTTTGGGCTCAGCCTTGAGCTGACACATCCTCCTGCCTCCTGCTGCCGGGGGGAAAGGGAGCAGGAAAAGAAGAAAACCGAGTCCTGGCTGCTGGCAGCGGCAGCACCACGCTTTGTGATCCCAGCGGGGATCCCATCGCCTGCACATGGGAAGCCGAGGAAGGGCAGCGTGTCCCCCCGACACCTCCCGGGACAGAGCCTGAGCACACGGCGGGGATGGATGGAACGGCTTCGTTTGTCCCCGGCATTAAGCGTTGACCACGTGGGCCGGGTGCGGAGCAGCGATGTTGGGCTAAAGGGCTGCTGGAGCCTCCTGCGCTGGGGAAATGCGGTTTCTGAGCCAGAGCAGGGGGCAGCCGCGTTCTCCCGGTCTCACCTCCCGCGTACGGGGTGTGTTTGGACCTGGCTGTTGGGTGTTTTGTTCAAGGGACGCCGTCCGTCAAATGAAAAATTACAGTTTGCCAGAACAAAGGGACTCACCTGAGCTTATTACAAGCACCAAAGAATTTAGAACCCAACTTGGCTTGTCCCCCGTGGGCTGGCTGATTAATCCCGGTGTCTCTCCGCTTGGGTCATAAAAACAGACCAGTCTGGCCGGCTGTGGTTCGTGGTCACATCCCGCCCCAGGGCACTGGCCCAGCCCTGCCTGTGCCCAGCGCTTTGGGGAAGGCCCTGCACCCCGGTTATTCCTCTCCTTTAAACATTTGGAAGCACAAGGTGCGATGAGGTTTCACAGCCCCTGGGAAGAAAAGCCGAGGCTGGTCCCCGGGGGCTTGGGCTTGCCATGGGGCTGCTGGTGACCCTGCGTCCAACAGCTCCCTTGTGAACGGCCGGGCCAGTGCTGCCCATCCCAGGGCCACCAGAGCACCGGTGGAGAAAGCGGCTCAGCCCCCCAAAGTAGCTCAGCCCCCCATGGCTCAGCCCCTCTTTCCCACCTGGAGCCATATCCCAAAATCTGCCGGGTCCCCCCCCTTCCCCTCTCCCCACAGGCTGCTCCAGAACCAGGTTGCTCCAACTGCAAGGCTGGAAATTTAGAGGAAGCTCCTTAAATATTTTTGTGGCCACTTTTATTGCAGTCTGCGCTTCAGCCAAGAGCTTCAACACCAGCCAAGTACCCGAAAATCGCCGCTCTTGAACGGAGTTCGTTTCTTCTTCTGGCTATGAAAGGCAACTCGCTCTCAGTTCGAACTTTAAAAGGGCTTTGAAAAATAGTTCTGCTGTGAAGGTCCGGGCTCCGCCGCTTCACATCCTCCCCAGGTCACCGAGCTGAGCTCTGGTCTCCCTCCGGGCCGTGCCTGCCGTCCAGCTGGGCTTGTTACCGTGTCCCACGTCCCTCACGGCAGGTGCCTGAAGTCACGTTCACTTCCCTCCTCCCCAGAAAACTGAAGTTTTCGAAGAAAAAAGCAAGATCTTTTCAGATCTTGCCTTCTACCCACACCTCACAGCCGGTGGCCATCACCGCTGCTCCTGGCCGCCGTGCCCGGCTCTCGCCTTGGTGGTCTCTGCCTGCGGCTCCCCCTCCCTGCCTGATCCACCCGGGGCAGGAAGAGGCTGAGCAGAGCGCAAGGATGGTCCCCTGAGGGGCTGAGCCAGGGAATCGGGCTCTTCCTCACATTTCATAGGGTTTTTGCCCTCAAAAAACTATTTTTAGGCATTTTGATGCTGCACTCTGGAAATTGCAGTGGTCAAGTGGTCTGTGTGGTACTTTCGTTCTTGAAATCCAGTGTCTAAGTGTGCAGCAGGAGCTCTGTGACCGCTCACGTCCACAGGGCCAGCCTCAAACGGGTTAAAAGAAGGCCCAAATTTTCCGTTTCAAAATATTTGTTCCTCTGAACCTGCCTCCAGCCGTTTGCCTCGACGTGGGACTCCGTTCTGGCAGCAGGAGGTCGAGAGGACAGTGAATGTCCCCCCGAGATGGTCAGCCCAGCCCATGGCAGGGCGAGGGGATGCTGCAGCCGCTGCGGTGGGTGCCGGGGCAGAGCACCTCGAGGACCCCAGCGCCCAGCCCTGGCTCCACCAGCGAGCTGGGCACCCTTTTCTATTTTCAGGCCCTTTCTGAAGATCCCGTGGTTTGGAGAGGCTCCTCCAGCCCGGTTTTGTAAGAGCACATTCACCTGCCGGGCGGGAGAGCGGCGTGTGTTTGGATGCTGCTGGGTTTAATAAGAAAATATTTGGGTAATGCTGTCATGGAGCAAGTCTCAGTAACGAACCCAACAGGCTGGTTTGGTTTTTGGGGCAAGATGCTCGAACGCAGCAAGCTCTGGCCTGGGTCACCTGCTGAAGGCGACCTGCAGAGCTCTCCTTGGGGCTGGGGCAGCGCCCACCGACCAGCTTCACTTTAGCATCCCTCACCGGTCCTGGGGGTGAATGCCACCCTTGTGCTCAACCTGGGCTATTTAACATAAACGTTATGCTTGAAACTGATAAAGGAAATATAGCTGATAGAAATAGTCAGCGCTGGGGAGATTTTCCAGTAGATTTTGGCCATGCAAGCCTTTGAGGTCTCCAGCAGGCGTGGGGAGCAGGGCTTGGAGAGGGAAACGGGGGCTACGCTGGGCTGCTGTCATTTAAACTGCTGTTCTGCTGCTCACCTGTAAAACAAAGCCCCAGCCGGTCTCATGGGATGGGAATAGCAAAGGGGGCTGGGTTTTTTCCTCTCTTTCCCCTTGCAGGCTCGCCCTGTTCTGCCCGGCAGGCTGGCATCTCTGCAAATAAATAAATAAATAGAGCCACGCCGCGGTGCAGTGGTGCAAAAAGCAGAAAAACAAAGCCAAATCAAGAAGCATCCTGCTGCTGAAGTCCCTGGGGCCATCCCCAGGGCCACAGCGTGTGAACACCCAGGTTAGGGTTTGTGTTCACGCTGGGACCTGCTCCACCCCGTTGTTGCTCTGGCTGCACCCCAAAACGTCCTCCTGTTTTGCCGGACGCGGAGGGTTGGAGCTGGATCCCGACGAGGCAACAGCCACTCTACTACAGGTGCTTTTTCAAGCAGAATTAACCAAGCGACTGTCCTTGCACGAGGTCTCCTCAGCGAAGGAAAATTGCCGTGAAGGCACTCGGGTCTGTCGCAGCCAGGCTGGACGCGTGGAGCCATCCCTGTCTCCCGGGGTCCGCGACTGACCCCGGACATGCTCCAAAACCCCTGGCGTGGGCACGGTTGACAGCTCAGGCAGCCCTGTAAAGGGACCTGGTGTCAGCCAGCACTTTTATTAGTGCTTTTTGCCGACTGGAAGAGGTTCTCCAGCCACCCCTGACCCTCCACCATGCCCAGGTACACCAGGTCCCTCCAAATCCAGCCGGTTGCAAGTTCCGTCCCTGTCAAAGCTTTGTGTGGCAAAGCAGCAGCGGGGACCCGGAGAAGGAGCAGCCTAAAGACTCTTCCTGGGATTTTTGATTTTGTTTGGCTTGGGTTTGTCTTTCAGGAACCACAAACAAGTTAAGCTGCTTCTGTCTGCGGCTGGTGCTTGACTAACCGTGGTGGTGGCAGAGGCTGGGGAGGTGGCCCAGCCATGGCCGGGCAATGGGTGTCCACCAAACACCTCTCAGAGGCTTCTGAGGTGCTCTCACGCGTTGGAGAGGTCAGCGTCCCGCAGAGACACGCAGGGCTGGGGAGGGGGAGCCAAGATTGTATTTTGCCTTTCACAGCCTTATACAACCCAGAAAAATAGCCTAAAAATCTAAAATCTAAACTGACTGTGACTGGAACGGTGCTGGGAAGAGCCCCGCTGGGCACCGCTGCCGTCCCCGAGCTCCCACTCTCATCCCGGTCTCCACCCCGGCTCGGCTGAGCCCCAGTGGAGCCTCTTCCATATCGGAGCTGGTCTTTATATGCAACAGATCTCCCTGTCCCCTGCTCTTGTGATGCCTCCAGCACTTCCCAGCTCCTGAAATACCTGGAGATCCAGGGAATGGCTTTTTGAGCAACATGGAGCCTGGGTTGTATCCGTGGCAGGGATGTGGCACAGACAGGACCGGGATGGGAAAGGGATGGGAAGGGGATGGGAAAGGTCGCAGCAGAGACAGGGGCACCAAGCAGGGTGCGAAGCAGCTTCCCCAAGCTGGAAAATTCTGCGTCCCCTCCTGCAAGCCTGTGGGAGCGGGGTCATGCCGGGGAGCCGCAGCCAGCCTGCACCCCGAGGGTGACAGCCACCGAGACAGGAGCTGCTGGCAGTGTGGCTCTCCTGCTGTGTGCTCAGCTGGGCCTCCTCGCATCCCAGCTGCCGGCAGGAAAGGGTTAAGGAGCTGCCAGAGCGGGGATGAGAGCAGGGAATTCAGCTGCTGACGCAGGTAGGAGATCTGCAGGCGAAGCATCCTCGTCACCATCACCACCGCTGCTTTGGAGCTCCCCTGTGACCTCGGGCAGCACACAGGGAGGGGGCGACCGACTCGGCTCCACACAGGGAGCAAACTGGGGGCTCTCCCTGGGCTGTCACCCCACACGATGCCGCCCAGGTCACCCAGGACCACCCCGGGGTGCCCACCCCTCTCCTTGCTGCCACAAACACGGCCTGACCCAGTCCTTCTCCTGCAAATTGCTGCTGGAAGGGTGCTCCATGGCACCTGGATGCCCACAGGCATCACGGAGGTGTGGGGCAGAGCTGAGCCGGAGCCCCGTCGGGAGGGTGGGCACCATGGGGCAGTCGGTGAGGGCCCACACGTGCTGACCTCTCTGTTCTGAAACGTCACTCATCAGCGGTTTGGGTGATAAAAAGACTTGGAACAAGCAAGGCTGAGGATGGTGACATGGGAAGAAACGGGCACCCGAGACCTGGTGCTCTTGGGGCTGCTCCCCTGCATGGGGTGGGACGGGATGGGATGGGATGGGATGGGATGGGATGAGATGGGATGGGATGGGATGGGATGGGATGAGGGGGCCCACGAGACCCCATCACTTGACTTCTCCTGGGCTTCACAGGCAACACACGTGAGAGGGAGAGGCCGATAGTGCTTCTGCCACGGCTGACAAGGGGAGGGGGACCCGGGAGGGGATACAGCCCTGCGAAAAGTGGGGGGCAGAGAGAACATGGCCTGCAGGGGCTGGAGAAAGCCTCAAGCTTACCAGAGCTGGGATGGCCCCCAAGAACCCTCCAAGGATGGGGAGGTGTGTGCCCTGAAACAGGGCCGTTTCCCTTCCTGGTGCGTCACCACTGGCGTATGGGCTCTGCCACACCGTCCCTGCCAGAGGATGGGGCAGTGGCTGGTGCGGGGCCATGGACCTGGCGTTACTGGGGTGCCCGGTGCCTGGGGCTCCAGGCTCCGGAGAGTAGAACCGAGCCCCTGCCAAGGCCACGTGTGCTGCCCCTCCAGGAGCCAGCTCTGAAGTCAAGCCCGATGGAAATATAATGGGATAATCGATGGCCCATTGTTGCCGGGCTTAATTTAGCCATTCAGGCAGGGAACGAACAGCGCGAACGTACGTAAGCAGGAGCCGAGGCGAGAGATGAATCAGCGCCGTGTCCTCTGTGGCACGGGGGGGCTGAGCGGGCGCAGGGGGCCGGTCTCACCTGCTGGCCCCGTGACTGCAGCCCCCAGACTCCCGTGAGGAGGTGCCCTTAACGGGGATTTACTCTGCTTTGTCTAATGCCAGGTCTGAAACGGCTGCAGCTGGGCTCCGTGTGAGATGCCTGCATTGCCAAACCCCCGTCCAGGATGAAGCAGGAGCGAGAAAGCTGCTGGGTGTGCTGGGATGGGGGTCTCAGCTGAGCACTGGGGACATGGCTCGGGAAGGACACGGCTCAGGAAGGACACGGCTGCCACCACGGCCCTTCTCTGCCACTGTCCGGGAGCACCGGCAACGCCATCCCGAGAAAACCTTCCAGCTTTTTTTGCCCAACACAACTCAAAAGGCCCCAATAAATGCCACCTGGGGAGAGTTCCCCCCGCCCCATCCACCCCGCTGGCTGGAAGAACATCCTGATGCACAGCCCCAGCATTCCAGCCTTCAAACTTTGCCCTCCTGCTCGGCGGTGCCCACCCCGATACCTGAGGAATCGCCCTTCCTTCTCACTGTTTATCTTCCCCACATTCCTTCGGGCTGGCTCACACCCCACCCCGGCACGGTCGGGCTTTCCTCATAAATTAGTCACTGCTCTGCGATGGGGCTGTTATCTGCCCATCTCTGCTGTCCTCTGTGGGCTTCCGCCAGTGTTTCAATCCCTGCTGGTAAGGACATCCCTGGGGTCAGCTGGAGCAAGTCCCCAGAGCGAATGAGTCCTGCATCACTCCAAAATCTCACTGCCTCCACTTTTTTCCCCATTATTGCCCTCTGGAGCTTGCTGGTTTGATTTACTGCACATCTGCTGGACCTCGGCTCACTGAACACCTCCCAGCTCTGGTCCTCAGCGTGTGTTACAGAAGGTCCTACATCAGCTTGGCTCAGCCAAAACACTTGCACGGAGTTTGCCACCGCTGTATCTGCCATCCTGATGTGTAACGAGCTCTCGAGCTTGCTGCTCCTTCCCCTCTCCTCAGCTCCTGCCCCATCATCTGCCCCTTGAGATGCCTCTGAGCATCCCCTGGGATGGATCAGCAGCGTGGCTTCACCCTGGATTTTGTTTCCATGCTTTCAGCCCATGCCAGTCTCTCCTGGTCCCTCTGATCCCCATGTCCTGGCACCTACAACACCTCCTGAGTTGGTCTCAGCTGCAAACCCCCTCCCTGTGCCATGAACTGCCACTGTCACTCGTGAGGGAAAACGTTAGATAGGGTCAGATCTGGCTCCCCAGCCCTGGGGAGGGCACTCGAGACTGTCAGCAAGCCCCTTCCCATGGCTGTGTGACCAGCTGAGGCACGGATGCGCTCCCCGGCACCCCGAGCACCCATGGGCGACGGGGTGGGGGCCTGTCCATGGGGACAGGGGTTGCCTGGCTGTTCTGCAGGGCAGCAACAGGCTGGAGGAGGCCCAGAGCATCCCCTCTATGGGGTGGGGTGGCCCCCAGCCTCAGCTCCCAGTGGCAGCTCCCCGGGACGCCCCCAGCACGGTGGCCCCGATGCAGCGGCCCCAGCGCCAGCGCCCTCCCCACGCTGCCTTTTATGGCCCTGCTGCAGCCGCAGCCCAAACATGGGCTGCGGGATCGGCGGAGATGGGAGCCTCCCTGGGACTGGCCCTGACGGCGCCGTGGGTCTCCCTGGACGGACCCCCATCCCGGGCGGCTGCGCTCAGGGAGAGGGGGATGAGCGGCAAAGTGCCCCGTGGTGGCGGCACCCTGCTTACCTGGGGGGTCCCCGAGCACCCTGCAGCTCTGTATCCCTGTCCCTCTGCACCTCAAAGCCCCCATCCCTGCCCCTCGTAGCCCCCCATCCCTGCCCCACGCAGACCCCATCCCTGCCTTGGACAACCCTGCATCCCTGACCTCATGCTCCACCCTGTGCCAGTCTCCCGGTGGGCACAAGTGTCACCTCACACCTCCCTGTCCCCCCCAAGCCACACAGTCCCTACAGCCTGGCTGTGCCCCCACCCAGCACAGAGCATCTTGCACCGAGCCTTGCAGGGCTTCAGTCCTGGATTTGCTGCAGAGAAATGAGCTGCCAACGGGCAGAAGGACGAGGGGCCGACCCCTGGGAACCCTCCTCCCAGCCGGTCCCCAGGCAGGGCTGGCGGGGACTCTGTGGCCGGGGGAGCGGGGCCCCCCGCCGGAGGAAAGGGTGTGCCCCACCGAGCGACACGGGGTGTGTCGGGAACCAAACGACTCGACCGTCCCCACGGTGTCACCCCTCGAGCCTGCTGCCTGTCACCAGCAGCTCCTCACCTCCCTCTCGGACCCAGTCCGGGCTCCATCACAGCCTCACTGGTCAGTGCTGGCTGTGCCGGGGGGCCAGGAAACTCCGCGTGGGCTCAGCGTGGACATCGGGGCAGAAAAGGGAGCAGAAGTGGGAGCTGCTGCAGGGGGGAGTCTGGGACCGAGCCCCGGGTTGTGCCCACGCTGTCCCCTCCAGCCCGAGCCAGGCGAGGAGGCTGCGTTCGCTGTAATTCCCGGCTGTGGGGCAGTAAATCCTCGGGGACTAGGACAGCGGCTGTGCTTTTAATGACAGAGCTCCATGAATCAGCGTTGCGGTCACCCTGCAATCCCGCCTGCCTGGGGAGATCGTCAGCATCACCAAAGCCCCCAGATCCTTCCCCGGGCTGACACTGGTGTCCTCTGTGCTGTCACACATGTCCCTGCTGCTCTTTGCTGGCCAAAGTGGCAAAGCCGCTTTGCTTGGCTCCTTTCTCGGATTTTCTTGACTCTTCCCAGCTGCCTGAGACTGTTGCCACCCCCAGAGAGTCTGATGCCGGGGGTTTATCCCATCGAGCAGTGATCAAGCAGGGCGGGGGGGCAGCCCTGATGGCAGCCAGAGCCGCCAACCCAGGAGGATGCTCCTCCGGGCAGGGGGAGCCCCTTAATCCCTCGCAGGGAAACCCAACCGGATCCTGGAGCTTGAAATTGTCCCCGGTGTGACTGGAAACAGAGAGCGTGTTTCCAACACGAGCTCTTGACTGGGCTGGTGGAGCTCCCCGCTGCACGGAGCTCCTCTGTGAAGGTCCATGGTCACCCTAAAGCCTCACTGCTGCTCAGCTGGGGGCTGGGGGCTGGAACCGCTGGGTGACGGGCTGTGCGGAGGGGGACGGGTGCTCCCCTGGGTCCTTGGCACAGGGGGCACGGTGCTCCCCTGGGTCCTTGGCACGTGGCTCCCCAGGCACCGCAGGGAAAGTTTGGTGTGTCCCAAACTGTCCCAGCACATGGGCTGCCCTCGGATGGCACTGGGGACATGAAGCGAGTGTGCACACATGACAATGAGAGTCCCGAATGGTGTCCCCTTGTGTGTCCCCACCCCAGGCTGACCTCAGCCCCAACGTGTCACTGTGGGTGAGCAGACCCTCACACGCACCCTGGAGACCGCAGCAGCCACAAGGTACAAAACCCAGAAGACCCCTGGAGTGGGGAAATGCACTTGGGGTGAAGTTCAACGCCCTCCTCCCCCCCCGGATGAGGCTGCCCTGTCCATCCCAGGAGCAGCAGCAGGCCCTGATGAGAGGGGTGCTGGGGGGGTCTCCCCAGGGTGCCAGGGTGGCTGCAGGAGGGCGGCAGAGCTGATGCAGGTGGTGAGGAGCGAAGGAGCAAGCCCAGGAAGCGAAGCATCTCTCGCGCTGCTCGAGAGGCAGCTGGAGTTCCCAGAACCTGCTCAGCATCCCCAGGGGAAACCAGACAGCGAGCGGCAGCCTAAAAATAGCTGCCCAGGGCACACGCGTTCGCCCGAGAGAAGGGGAAGTGAGAAGGGAGATGGTCTGCAGCTTTCCAAGGAACAGCCCCCAGCCCCACTCAGCCTCGCAGAAAGCGGGGATCTCTCCATCCTTCTGAGGGCCACCAGCAGCCCCGTCCCTTTACCCAGTAACTGCTCTCCCGGGACGTGCCAAGGTCTCCCCTCACCACAAACAAATCTCTTGCTGCCCTTTCCCCCAAGGGTGACTCTCAGCACTGTGGGGTGGCCAGTGCTGGGCACCTCTCACAGCACTGCTGCTGCCACCTGGATGCTGCCACCTGGATGCAGCCCCTGCCAGCCCCTGCCAGCCGTGCTGGGCTCCTCTCCTCCATCCCGGGGTGAGTCTTGCTCGGGTGAAAACAGCGCATCCAGTTGGTGACACTCCATGTGCTTGTGCCATCCTGGCAGGTCATCCTGGGGAAATGGTGCCCAGAGGGGCCCAGCCTTCCCATGGAGCCACCATCCTTCTGCTGAGAAGACATCATTCCCATCAAAATTTCCCAGCGAATGATAAGCTGAAGGAGAGGACTCATTGGAGAGGTTTTCCCTGCCCAGAGAGACCCTTGATGTGGCGTTTCCTTAGGCTGCAGGACTCTCTGGACCGGGGCACCCTGCTCCCACCCTGCTGCTTTGCCACTCTCCTCTGGGTGGATTGCAAAGTCCTTCCCGCAACACCTTCACCTGAACATTGAGCACAAAAAAGCCTCTGAGGGTCAGGCACCGGCACCCGCAGAGCCCAGGACAATGTCGCTATGGGACAGGACCGCTCTGCCAGGCAGGAGGAGAGCAGGATCCCAGGGGTCCAGTTTGGGTCCCTTAGCAAATACTCGCCTCTATGGAACCAAATATGGGTAGTCCAAGGAGGGACAGAGGTTGAAGCCAATCTAACCAGCCAGTGACCAGTACGTGCCTCCCCAGGAGCGCTCACCCAGCTCCTGTGTAGCTGTTTCCAGTCTCCTAAACCCGGTGAAAGCCAGCGGACCCGTGGCAGTGGCCGGCTGAGAGCCCGGCGCCTGCGCTGCCCTGTTGAACGCACACGCAATGGACTTGCAGATTATCGTCCCTTTGGTTTAGGGGAATTTGTGCACTGTGGAAATCACACTGTGCAACTCACACTCTGCAAATCACACTCTGCCAGGCCCAGGGCTGAGCTTTCTGCGGTGCCAGAGTGACCCACGCCGGGTGCGAGCGCTGTAGCCCCCCAGGGCAGCAGAAGCGGGGTCGCGGAGCAAATCCCCACGCTGCCTGGTGCCTCGGGAGAGGGATTGAGGCCGTCGACCCTCCGGGTTTCTGCAAATACAGCTGAGCTCCCCCCCCTCCCCGGGCAAACGGGCACACTCCCTAAATGGGTTTAATGCGGTTCCACTTGGGTTGGACTAAGCAGCTTTATGGCAGAGAGCTCTCTGGTGCCGGCAAAACCCGCGGAGGGCGGACAGCACGCCCAGGAAATCTTTCCAGAACCTTTTGAAAACATAAATGCTTGGTGTAATCCACTGAGAGGATAAAGTGCTGGGGCACTTGGTTGGGGAAATGGTCTCGCGATCGGGCGCGGGCTCCGGCTGAGGCTGCCGAGGCGATGGTGGGGCAGGCGGAAGGAAGCCCCGGGGCTGCCGGGGAGCTGCACCGCTGCCTCGGCTCAGGTGCAGGGAGGATGGAAACTGCCTGACCACAGACCCATCGCACGCTTCCTCCCTGTGCCGGCTCCCAGCAGCGGGGTGCAGGCAGGCGAGGCTCCCCGGCCCCACGGCTCAGGCCTGAGCCGGCAGCGCCCCGTCGAAACCGAGACGCCTCTGTCAGACCCTGCGTTTGGTGGCCACCAGACACCAGCGATGGAGGGGAGAAACGCAGGAGCTGCAGCGCTCGGCCGAGCGTGGCTGCACAGTCTCCCCAGCCACAGCTCGGCTGCTGGATCCATCCCGGCAGCGTCCGAGGGAACCGTGTGCCTGGAGCAAGGATCCCGTGGCCACTCGTGTAAGAAGAGACCCAAAAGAGCAGCCCTGAACCCACCCGCTGCTTGGCCACCGTGTGGAGCCGTGGGAGCTGCAGCTCGTGGTGCCACCAGCCAGGTCACCGCAGCCCTGGGGACACCAAAGGTCCCCATCACCGGCCACCAGCATCTCCGCAGTCCTCGCAGCAGCTCAGCCCAGGGCTCAGCTCTGCCGCGCTCGGAAAGGGCCGGGCAATTTGCCGCGACCACCAGCGCTTTGCCCGTGTGCCAGCCTCCGCCGTGTGCCGTTCCCGGGCGGCGAGGAAGGACGTGTGCTGACAGGGCCCTCGCCTGCTCCTCTTCCTGCAGCTCCCCGGGCTGTCCCAGCCCAAACCAGTAATTACCCCTTCTGTCTGCGGGCAGTTCCCGATCTCACGGCCGCGCTGGCTGGGGAGGGGAGGCTGGGGTGCCAGCCTGGATCAGTGCCACACAGTGTCCAATCGCTCTGCCGGAGGAGCTGGTCCCGGCAGCGGGTGGGAGCCGGAGCCGTGGCTCGGCGGTGCCGGGGGCTGCACAGAAGCCGTGGGAGCAGAGCCCTGCGCGGTGCAGAGCAAGGAGATAAAGGCTCTGCTGCCAAGAGCCCACATGGTACCCACAGCACAGGTCCTGGCATGGGAGGGCTGCAGCTTTCCCCACATCCCTTCCTCCTCCCCATCTTCCGAGTGCCAGGAGCAGCTCTCCATGGGGCCAGTGGGAGCTCATGGCAGCACCTGGGTGCAGGCACACTCTTCCTCAGCTGTTATCGTAGCCAATCAATCAATCAATCAATCAATCTCTGCCCTTAAATAGCTTGGCACGACCAGCTCAGCTGCCTCTGCAGCTGGGGGAGGTCTCATGGATGTTTGTCCTTCCCAGGAAGAGTTTGTGCATGGGATGAGGCAGCCGGGCTGTGCCCCCAGGCTCATTGCACCCCTAAAAGCCTGGCTGAAGCCCTTTCTCCTGGCTCAGTCCAGCTCCTGCCCCGTGGGAGAAGCAGCACCGAGTGCCTGGAGGCTCAGTGGGGAGGAGCGGAAGGGCAAGTGTGTGGGTCAGGAGCAGCTGGGTGTGGGGGGAGCGGGGGCCGGTGCTGGCACCCCCGTGGGTGTGGGCAGCCCAAGCTGGCTTTGCAGCCACGGGAGGTGGAGGAATCAGGTTTTGCTGCATATGGCAATTCCAGCAGCATGTATTATTGCTGTGGTTCAGGTGGTGGTTTATCTCCCGAGGATGTTTTTGGGACTGGTTTTCCCTGTGTTTAATGTTCTCTGAAAGGTGATGCTTTTAAAAGAAACTTCAGGTAGAGCAGCGCCGGTCTTCCCTGAGTTTGGTTACTGAAATGTCAAGATAATACTTTTGTGTTTCTCAGCTGTAGTGCTTCCAGCGAAGCGTACCCCCGGCTGCCCGTGCAGAGATGGAGAGACCTGAGAAGCTCCAGCTGAAAAGCTTCCCTGGAAGCTCCATCCTGTGCCCTTATCCTGCCATCAGACACGCAGGGCAACCCCCTGCGCCTGGTGACTCCTCTGCGTGGTCAAGACTTTGTGCCAGATACAAATCCTCGATTGCCTTCCTAGAAAGGGATAAGGACCCTCCTGGAGGTATGTGCTTTGACTCACTCTATTAGGAGTAGTTTGGTGGTTTTGCTCATTAAAGAGTGTGATCGGAGGCCGGGCTTCTCTTTGCTGTGATGGTGGAAGTATCTACCTGGAGGCTTTCGTCCTTGCACCTTCAGCATGAAATGAGCTGCAGCTTCCCAGCCTGACTCCTAAGAAAAAGGGAATTTCTTGCTCTCCTCTCGAGGGTGTTGGAGAGTCACATGGGGGGAAAAGCCCTCGGGAAGCCACAGAGGGTAATTTCTTCCCAGTGCCTCCACTGATGGCATTTCCAAACCACCACCCTAGTCACCACCCCAACCTGCTCTCCTCAGCAAGATGTCCTGGAGCCTTCGACTTTCTCATGCTCTCCGCAGCGGATGCAGGGTGGGCGGCAGCTCCCATCTACCTGGAGAATGGAGAGGGGAGAGGAGAGGAAATCCAGAGCCACCTCCAGGCTGTTGTGCCTGGGCCAGGGCCAGCCAGAGCCTTCCCAGCTCCTGGCCCGTGTGTGGGACTCGTGTTCCCTGTGTGGCTTTTGTTGCAGAGGAACCTTTGTTCAATGTGTTTTACTTGGGGGTTTGTGTCCAGAATTAAATCTGACTCCAGCAGCTTCTTGTTTGATTTTTTTGTGGAGCGGCTTGAAAGTTGAGCCGTCTGGGGCTCGCAGCCTGTTGGCACTGTTTATTTTCTGATGGAAGTTTTTGTGATTCTGGGGGATGGAGAAGATTGGAAAAGCTTGCACAAAACATCTCAACCCTTTCACAACTCACTGGGCAGCTGAGCAGCTCCTCGCTGCTGCCACCAGCAGATTGCAGCCTCGCTGGGAGACACATGCGCAGACCCGGTCCTGATGGAGAAAATCTCATAATTACACTCCGCAGCCAAGGAACAGCATCGGCTTAAGTGATAAGAGGAGGAAGAGAGCTCCAAGTACAGCCCTCTCCAGGGCTGCTTGAGGAGAAGAGGGGGATGGCAGAGAAGGTGTGGGGCAGGATCAGACGGAGGGATGTGCACGGGGAAGGGATTCCCATCACTCTCAGAACCATTGCCCCAGACCCATTGACCCCCCCTGCTCCCACTGGGCAAGGGGAACGTTTCCTGGGTGGGAAGGAGGGAGCTCTTCTCAATGCTTGCTCTCTGGTGTCCCAGGTGGTCTGCATCGCCCTGGGGATGTGGGGTGGGCAGGACCAGCTCCCACCAGGTGGGTGCTGGGCTTGTGGAAGGAGGGTCATGGCCAGAGACAGGGGACTTCAGTGCCTCTTTCCTCTGAATTTCTTCTGACTTTAAGAAGATTAAAGACAGATGGTGTCCAAGGCTGCCTCACTGGCACCCATGCTTGAGGCTGGGGGAGAAGGGCCCTGGGGAAGGGGGGTTGTTCCCATCCGAGTCCCCATGGGATGGAATCTCCTGGGAACCAGCTGTTGGGTGCTGCCTTCCCTGCTGCCGCTCTGCGGAGCGGGGCTGTCGCCCCCTTCCTTGTAGGGGGCTCCAGGGGTGAGGTGAGCCCAGCCGTGCCCCCCCGAATGACCACTTTGGCTAACAGTGCCATGTGTAATTGGTATCTTGGTCCCTCCGTCGGTTCCCGGGGAGCAGGCTCCATTGTGCTTTGTTAAACTGCTGTGGAAGCACCTTGTGTTCTCCCGACAAGTGTCTCGTTCCCAGGGATTTTGCAGGCAGCCTCTCCTGGTTTGCGCTGGAAGCAGCACCAGGAAAGAGGATTCACCCAACGTGGCCCCACGCGCACCCGCAGCGATGCGCTTGGGAAGGCATTCGAATTTCCGTGCGATGACCCAGTTCAGGGTGGTTTTGCCTCTGGATTTTCCCGCTGCTGCTGGCTCTGGGTGGGTGGTGGCAGCTCCCGACCCTGCTGCTGTGCCTGGATTTAAGGCCACCAGGCTCGTTCCACACCGACAGCTCCAGCCTGGAGTGCCCGGGCTCTTCATGGCACTTTCCTGAGCACTGCACTCTGAGCTGGTTTTCTTCCTGCAGAAGTGTCTGAAAATACTCTCGGGTGCTCCGTGGTCCTGTATGTTTTCCTGAAAGCTTTGAAGAGTAACCAGTTTGTCACAAAGGGTGGTTTTTTGTGTTTTTTTTTTTTTTTTTGCTGCTTTAGAAAGCCCGTTGCGCTGGGGGCAGGGCACATGTCACTTCAGCTGCAGGAGCCGGGGTGGTGGGGACGCTCTGGGGGTTTTCAGTGCAGGCGTTGGAGTAAATTCCAGCCCAGCTTCCAGCAGAGTTGACTCTTCCCTCACCATTTTGAAAGAGCCCCGGCCAGCAATTGCTGAGCTTCTCCGCACCGGCATCGGGTTTGAACTGCGAGGCGAAGGGGCAGCTCGTACTTAGAAGGAGACAATAATTGCAAGTCAGATTTGCTTGTTCAATACTCTATTGACAGATTTGCCTTGGCAACCTGGAACAGGGTTTCATTGTGTGCATCTTACCTCATGGCATCCTATTGATTGGGTGGGTGGGTTTTGCTTTTTGTGGGGTTTCTGGGGTTGCTTTTGTGTTGTGGTGGGGTTTTTTTTTTTTGGTGGGTTTTTTTGGTTTTTGTTTTTTTGTTGTTTTTTTTTTTTTCTTTTTTTTCAAGCCTACCTACTCATCCCTTTCTTGTCTTTCTCCCGGCTTGGTGTTGACCTCAACAAGGGTTATATTATAATCCAGTTTTCAGACTGGTCACAACTTCAAACGCAAGCCAGAGCTGACAAAAGCAGAAGGGCAAATCCGCGAGCCCAGCTGGCCAAGGCTGCAGGCGGCCAGGTAGGAATGAATGGGGCCAGCGCCCTCCCCCTCCCGCCAAGGACACCGTCACGCAGGAGAGTCGCAGAGCCCGTCCCTGGCCGCCTGCGAGAGCGGCCTTGAAGGAAATGCTGTAACTACTCATGAATTAACTTTCTGTTATTATTTGGTGCTTAGCCTGGCGTGCTCCTGGCCGGTTTGGGCTCCGGGAGGAACCGCTGGCCCTGCCGGGGGCAGAGAGGAGGAAAAGCTGAGCGCCCAAACCGCAGCCTCGGACTCTTCGAGGTGGAATTGGAGGATTACAGCTGGAAAAAAAAAAAAAAAAGTAGTGCTGGTTTGAATTGCTAATAGTGATACAGACTAATGAGCAACATCAGAAATGATGGCATGTGTAATCAGTGGTGCTTGATAGCAAACATACAGCGGGTCTGCGGGAGCTGCTGGCGTAAGAGGCGAGGGGAAGCCGAGCATCTTGTGTTTTGGAGAGGCAAGAACCCAACCCAAGCGGGGCCCTGCCACGGTGCTGGCTCTGTCTCTGGGGTAGGAACTTTGTAAATAATGATGAAAAGAATAAACCTAGGCAGACATCGGCTCTGGGTAGTAGGAGGGAACATGGCCAGCAAGTATTTAAGGGGAAATTGCCTTGGTATGCTTCCTAGCACCTGCAGGAAGCCCATCTGTCTCTGGCTGTTAGAGGTTTTGTCTTACAGCTGCACCCCGGCAGCCCCCACTCGGGATCGGGCCCACGGCATAGGGATAGGGGGGTGGCCAGAGCCCCCCGTACTTGTTCTGCTCGTTGTCCTGCTCCTCTGCTGGGGACAGAGCCCTCCTGCTGGAAGGAGCAGCGCTGCCATTGACCATGCCCTGCAGATAGAGAGGAACCTGCATTTTTGCCCAGGTGCGTGGCAGAGGGGACGGATACCCGCGGAATGTGTTCCTGCACCTCCGAACTGCCTTATCAAGGGGCAGAGCATAAACCAAATGCATGGAATTAAACGACTGCGATCTTGGCTTTGAAAGGCAGCGGTTGGCTCTTGTTTCTTTTGGTTGGAAACCCTTTTTCTTTTCTCATCCCTGCGATGTGCCCCAACCAGCCAAGAAGAGGCAGCAGTTGGAAGCGCTCCCTGCTTTCCTTATTTAGGATACTTTATGTGGTTCAAATAAGGTGTCCTCTTTCGAATTGACAAAGGGAAAGATGTATCAGTTCATGAACCGCTGCTATCTGAGTGAGGTAAGAGATAGAAAATCACCACCATTACAATCATTACTGCGAATCATGTGCAATCAGCCCAGTAACAGAAAGCGGATGAACATCCTGCAGAAACCTCCAGGCCGGGAGCTGGTGCTGAGCCGCGGGAGCCACGAGCCAGGCAACGATTAAAATGCTTTTAATACTGGTTGTCAGTGTTGCTTTCACACCTTTTGGGTTTGTTTTTTTTTTTGTTTTTTTTAACTATTATATTTCATCAATGGCCTGTTGTACTGCTTCTGGGGCAGGTTCTACGGAGATGCCAAGGGTGTCTGGTCATGCATGTAAAAAAAAAAACTATATTTTTATAGATATGTATGCAGCCAGCCAGCTCCTGTCCTCCTTATCCCCACTTCCCAGCTGTGTCCCAGGAAAAGCCAAGCCTCCCTGGCCAGGCTGGGCCCGGATCCACCGTGGCTCCGCAGGCTGGAGTGCTCTGCAGCTTACCTAGATTGGAGGGGAATTGCACCAAATCGGGCTCGTCCCTGGGCGTTTAGTTTTATTGCAGGCATTAGTGGTTTGTGCTCGGCTTGTCTCCTCTGGCAACAGGAGAAGCTTGAAATGTCAAAGGGGAGGGTTAACAAACTCCGCTGGCATAAATTTCAATGAATGTACGTTTCTTAGGAAAACCGCTAAGTTAAAAAAAAAAAAAAAAATTTAAATCTTCCTGTCTGTGCTTTCTTTCGGCTGCTGTTCACAATGGATAATAATTCTTACATTAAGCCCCTTCGGCCCTCCAGGGAAATCAAAATTGTAATATCAGTTTGCTTTTTATTGGCTCGGCTCTACGATCGCGGCGGCTGCGTCTTTGTTATGGTCTCCGACGCGGTGACATTCAGCGGTGCCTCCCCGGTGCCCCCCGCACCCCCGGGCCCGGGAAGGGCCCCCGAAGGCGCGGGGTCCTGCCGCCCGAGGGAACGGCGACGGGGCGAGCCCGTGGGCTGGGGCGGGACCGGCCCCGGGGGAACCGGGCGCTGCTGCCCGACCCCCGGCGGAGGAGCCGCTCCGGGCCCCGGTGCCGCTGGGGCTCAGCCCCGCCGCTCCCGCACCCCGGCAGAAGTTGCCGGGAGCCCCGCGGGGAGCGGCCGCCCCGTCTATGGGCCGGCGGGACGCCCCGCTCCGGCAGAGCCCGGGCGGGGGTGGCGGCGCCGGGACCCCCGGCCCTGGGGCGGCCTCGCTGCGCATCGGATGCGGTGGCTCCGGTCCCGCCCCGGCACCTGCGGGGACCGAGCTCGACCAGCCCCGGGAGCCGAGACCCCCGGGAGGGTCTGGGGGCTCCAGGCGGTGCCACCCTCCTCCGGCAGCGCCTTCCCGGGAATAGCCCCACGCGTGTCCTGCCCCGCGGGGTGCCGTGGCCGGGGTGCGGACACCGCAGGGGCGGCGGGGAAGGCCCGGAGCCGCCCGCCCCTACGGCGGGGGCTTCACGGAGCCGCCGCGGCTCCGCACCGGGCAGATTCCCGGCGACGGGCACGGCCGGCCCCGCTCCACCTGCCCGGGGGAGGGTCGCCTGTCGTTCCGCGCACCGCCCCCGTCCCCGGAGCAGGGCGGGGAGGGGCTGGGGGTCCCCCCGCTGTCAGCCCGCCGCACGGACACGCGTGGGCCTCGGCGGGCTGCCCTTCGTCCGCGCAGACGAGCGGCGAGGGCGCCGAGCCGCCCGCCCCGGGCTCTCCCCGCGGTCCCCGCACGCCGCCGCCGTTCGCGGCTTCCGGCACCGGGCGAGGGAAATTCGCCGCCGCCACCTGCCCCGGGCCCGCTCCCCGGGGCGCTCCGGCCATCTTGCAGCGTGGGGGGGGGGTCTCCCCCGAGGCCGCCCCCCCCCCGGGCCGGGCTCGGGACCCGCCGAGCAGCGCGGGGCCCGGTCCCGCAGCGGAGCGGAGCGGAGCGAGGGCTCCGCCGTGCCGGGCCCGGGGCCGCTCCTTCGCACCCGCCTCCCGCTGCCGGCTGGGCCCCGCGGGAGGAGGCGGCGGGCCCGGGCCGTGCGGGGCGGGTGCGCATCCCGCGGCGTGGAGCCCTCCCGGGTGGTGGTGGTGGGGGGGCTCGTCCCCTACTCTGCCACCCCCCCACGCATCCTCCGGGCAGCCCCCCCCCCTCTCCGCCACGGGTGGCGGCACCTGCCCCGCGGGCGCCGCCGTGGGGGCCGTGCTGAGTCACGCGTGGGGCGGGGGCCGGGCTGCCCGCGGCCCCCCCCCCCCCCCCCAAACCTCCCGCCCCTGCCCGGCCCCCGCCCGCCCCCTCCCCGCCTCGCTCCCCGGCAGGGCTGCGCCAATCCCCCGGCCCCGCCGTTGACGGGCAGCCGGGCCCGGGAGGCGCCGCCTCCCTGACGTCTCGCTCCGGGATTTGCACGGGTGGCGGTGCCGCGGCGGCCGGGGCTCAGTGTCTGTCGGGTCGGCGGCGGGAGCTGCCGGAGCCCGAGCCCGAGCCCGGCTGAAGCGGCGGCCGCGGACGCCCGGCCCGGCCCGGCCCCTCCCGGCTGCAGCATGGAGCTGCCGGCGGTGGGGGAGCACGTCTTCGCGGTGGAGAGCATCGAGAAGAAGCGGATCCGAAAGGTGAGGAGGGCGGAGGGGGTGTGGGGAGGGGGGGGGGGGGGGGAGGCGGCGGCGGCGGTGGCGGTGGCGGGGGGCGACCGGGCGGGCGGCGGGTCCAGCTGACGCCGTGTCTTTGCCTCCCGCGCTCCGCAGGGCAGAGTCGAGTACCTGGTGAAATGGAGGGGATGGTCGCCCAAGTGAGTACCGAGCGGGGATGGGGATGGGGATGGGGATGGGGCGGCCCCGGTGGCGGGGCTCCGGTGGCCCCGGGAAAGGGCCCCGGCCGGGGGCGGGAGGGCGGTGAGAAGCGGCGGCGGGGCCCGGCGGTGGCGGCGGCGGCGGCGGTGGTGGCGGCGGGGGGGGAAGGCGAGCGAGGCGGGCAGGCGGCGGCTGATGTGCACCAGAAAATGGCTCCTTCCCCCTTTCCCTCCTCGGGAGCCGGGCTCCATATTGCAGAACCGAGCGGAGGGGAGGTGGGGGGGGGGGCGTGGGGGGAAAATGAAGGGAGGAGGGGGGGGGGGGGAAATAACCGCAAAAATAACCCGCGCCGCCCCGCAGCCCCCGAGAGCCGCCCGCGGAGGCGGAGGCACTGGCCGCGGAGCGGGAGCGGCCGCTGCGGGCTGCGGAGTATTTGGGGTTTGCATGACAGTGCCGGCGGGGGGAGGCCGGTGAGGGGAGGGGGGGTGTCCGCGGCGCTGTTCCGGACTAAGCGACCGGGTCCCTCCTCCGCCCGGCGGCCGCTTTCCTGGGTCCGGGATTTGGAAAATTTCATCATGACATGCCTAGAATTCCTCCGGAATAATAACTGCGCTAAATAAACAGTTCCGTCCCCGTGCGCGCCCCCCGCACCCCACCACCACCACCACCCCCCCCTTCTTGCCCGCCCATCCCCCTTCCCCCGGGACCCGAGCCCCGCACGTCCTTTCCCAGGCGGGCCCGGTGCTGCGGGGCAACCCTGCCCGGGACCCCGGCCCCTTTCCCGGCGGGGCCCCGCGGCTGACGGCCGCTCTCCTCCCCTCTCGCAAGATATAACACGTGGGAGCCGGAGGAGAATATCCTGGACCCCCGGCTGCTCATCGCCTTCCAGAACAGGTGAGCGGCGGGGGGAGGATGGGGGGGGGCACCGGGAGGGGCGGCGGGCACCGGCACCCGCTTCGGCAATTGCAGATGCGTCACGGGGCCGGGGGCCGCGGCGGGGGCGGGAGGCGCGGGACGGGCCCGGTCGGGGAAGGAGATGGGGGGGGGGGGGGGGGGGGGGTAGGGAAGGAGGGGGGGGGGGGGGGCGCGGCCCCGGCGGGGCGGGCGGTGCGGGGCCGCCGGGCGACGCCTCCGGTTCAAGGTCCCCCGCGCCGCGCTCCCCCCACGCCGCGCCCGGCGCCGCTGCCGGCCCGGGGATTCGATGGCTGGGAGCGGAGGAGGCGGCGCTGCTGCTGCTGCTGCGCCTGGACGGGCTTTTGCTTCTTTTTTTTTTTTTTTTTCTTTTTTTTTTTTTGCTTCTTTTTTTTTTTTCTTTTTTTTTTTCTTTTTTTTTTTTTTTCCTTTCCTTGCATTTATTTCCTGTAGTATTTTGGCGCAAACTGTAAACTTCAGCCCCTCGCTGCAGCAGGGGGAGGCGGGGGAGCGGGGAAGTCGTTTCGCCAGGCGCCTGTAGCCTCGGCCAACCGGCCGTGCCCCCAGAGCCCCCCCCCCCCCCCCCTACATCCTGCGGGACCCCGGCTCCCCTCACAGCACCTCTCTACACCCCCCCCGTGTAGGGTCAGTGGCACCGCAGGAGCTGCCGTGCATGGGGCGCAGGGAGGGGTGCACCCCGGGGTTCCGCGTGCCGCTGCGGGGCCTCGCCGTGACTCCGTGTTCCCGCAGGGAGCGGCAGGAGCAGCTGATGGGATACCGCAAACGGGGGCCCAAGCCGAAGCCGCTGGTCGTGCAGGTAAATGCGCGGTGGAACCCAGCCCCGCGCCGCCCGGGCGGCCTGTTTGCGGCACGGCCCCCTCCCCCGGGAGCCCCTTTCAGCGGGTTTCATCATGCTGAGGAGCTGTGTGCGCAGCCGGGGCACCTCGCGATGCCCGGGGGACCCCCGGGCCCCAGCGCTGAGCTCATCAGGCGGCCCCAGCCCCCCCTTCCTCCTCCCTCACACACACACATACCCCCCCCCAATGCTTGTGGGGCAGACCCGCTGTGCCCGCGGCCCGGCGGCATTAGCAGGCTGCTCGCAAGCTCGGCGGCCGCGGTCCTGCTTGGCCCCTGTTCCCAGACAGCTGATTGAAGGGTGCTTTTCTTCTTTTCATTGCTTCATTAATCCGGAGCAATGCGCAGCCTGTAAGTTGGAGTGGGCTGGGGCTGCCTGCTGGAGGACGCGGCACCCTGCGATGCAGCGTCCCGTAACGAGAGCCGCCGGAGGGGCGGGGGTTTCACCCGAGCCTTCGGCACCTGCCGGAGCACCGGCACCTCCTTCTCACCGCCGCCTCTGGCTTTGTGTTGCAGCTTCCCTCCTTCGCCCGCCGCTCGAACATCCTTACGGGGCTGCAGGACCCTGCCGTGGACAACAGGCCAAAGCTGGATCTCGGCTCCTCCGGCAAGAGCCAGCAGCACCAGTATGAACTCAACAGCAAGAAGCATCACCAGTACCAGCCCAACGGCAAGGAGAGCGGCATGAAGCACCAGTCCCACAGCAAAGGGAAGTATTACTACCAGCTGAACAGCAAGAAGCACCACCACTACCAGCCGGACCCCAAGATGTACGAGCCCCACTACCAGCCCAGCAGCAAGGAGCCGCAGAGCCAGGCCTGCTTGGACAGTAACAAGAGCCCCCTGGTCGCCCACCCAGACAAGTGGGCTCATGGCCCGGCCAAAAACCTACTGGGCCCAGTCAAGAACCTCGCTGCAGAGAGCAAGAACGGGGCTGAGAAGAACCTGTCCAGTGGTACCGGGCCTCCCCCCAGGGACAGGGTGACCAGTAATGGCCTCGGGGGCAAGATGAAGATCGTCAAGAACAAAAACAAGAACGGGCGCATTGTGATCGTCATGAGCAAGTACATGGAGAACGGGATGCAGGCGGTGAAGATCAAGTCCGGGGAGCCGCCCCGGAAGCGGGCTGCAGAGGAGAGGACTCCTAAGAAGGGTGGGGAGGAGAAGCTGGAGGCTTGGAGGAAGCCGGGGGAGGAGAGGGTGGTGGGCAGCAACGCCCTGAGCAAAGCAGAGGGCGAGGGCCGGCAGCCCCCTGCGGAGCTGGAGGAAAGTCCCCGAAAGACTCCGCTGGCCAAGGAGCTGCCGCTGCCTCCGGAGCAGCCCCTGCAGCTCACCACCAAGCCGGACCTCGTGCCCTGGTCCCTGAGCCCCGTCTGCGAGCACAGCCCTTCCTCCATGGGACTGAACCTCTCCAGCCCCGGCTCGCGGAAGCGCTGCCTGTCGGAGCCGCAGGCGGAGCGGGAGCCGGGCAAGAAGCGCTTGACCTCCCGCAGCATCAGTGCCCCCACCTGCCTCAGCCCCCCGGCCCCGGAGCGGCCGGAGCCTCCCACGCAGCCGGAGGTCATCCTGCTGGATTCGGACCTGGATGAGCCCATAGACTTGCGCTGCGTCAAACCGCGGGCGGAGGGCGAGCTGGCCCTGGCGCAGGTGAAGCCGGAGGTGCCGCCGCCACCGGCCGAGAACCCGGCCACGGAGCCTCCGCAGCCCCAGGAGGCTGCGGAGGAGGAGGAGGAGGAGGAGGCCGAGTCCCTGCAGGAATTCAAGCCCTTCTTTGGGAATATAATTATCACAGACGTGACCGCAAACTGCCTGACCGTGACCTTCAAGGAGTACGTGACGGTGTGAGGTGGGACGGCGGCTGCTCCCCGTGGGAGCTGCCTGCCCATCCCGGGGCCGCCGGCCCCCACGGCCTCCCTCTAAGGTACTGGTGCCCCTTCCCCGGAGCCCGCGTGCCCCCTGCCCGCGCTGTGGTGGCCGAGCCTCCGCCGAGGGGATGCTGGGACAGGGCCGGGCACAGTGGCCATCCCTGCCACGCGGGGTGTCCTTGCTGCTGCTCCCACCCCACGGTCGGGGGCTGCCCCCGGGACCTGCGGGGGCTGGGACAGGCGAGGACGGGACCTGCCAGTTACTCAGAGTTATAGTATTATATTTTAACAGTGCTAACTTGTCGAGTGATTCTTGCTCCCGTTTGTACGTGGTGTTATTGAAATGTATTGTTTGAGCTGAAAGCTGGTCGTTCTCCGGCCACGCTAATATATTTATTTGTAGGTATTTATATAATGAAATATAAAGCCTAGATTTATGGAGTCCCTAGATCACCTTATAAACTATATCAAACGAATATTTTCTGTTCTCCTTTTTAACCATTCAGCATTTGTTAGTCTCGTCCCCTTGCCCTCCTTATGACCCGCAGGACCATCCCCGGTATATATTTTTTGATACTGTACACATGTGGTGTTTCTATGTGCGGAAAAAAAAAGAAAAAAAAATCGTTATCTAAAGCTAAACAAGCTATTATAGAAATTGCTGCTATTAGAAATGTCTAAACTATAAGCTTCCAATTATTAATTGCTTGAATGTAAATATTAAATGGAGATGTTGAAAGTGCATTTGATGTTCTGCAGCTAGTGTAGATCGGATTGCAAAGCCCGGCTGCTGGGAGGTGGAGCGCGCGCGCTGCCAGCGGCGCTTCCTGCTCCGAGGGCTGTGTCACGGGGTGGGGGGGGGAAGAAATGTATCATGCAATCATCGCAAAGGACTATAAACCTTTACAAAAACTTAACCAGGATCTGGAGTGCGTTTGTTACTGCATACGGTCGGCCCGGAGGTGTCCTGGTGCGGGCGGGCTTGTGGCCGGGCTGCCCCCGCAGCAGGTGTTTGCAGGTTAAAATCGCTTCTGGATGCGATGTATGGAATGTAGTTCTGGCTTTTCCCCAAAAACGCAGGCGAGAGCGTGCCGGGAGGGCACCCCCGTTTACCCCCCGCTGCCACCCAGGCAGGCAGCGAGGCCGCGGGAGGTGGTGGTTCTGTGTTTCCCTCTCCCCGCTGTGCCGAGGCAGGGCTGGGCTTCTCCAGCTGCGATGGGAAAGCTGGAATGCTTCTGGGAGCACCGGCTGGGAAGGTGGCTGCAATGGCTGGGTGACTACTGGTCCTCAGCCTGACGCTGCCACCCCGGCGGTGTCATCCCCCATGTCAGGGAGGGTCACCGTTAGATGGGGAGTTGAACTTCTCTAGAAGGGAAGGTGGTCCAAATTCCACAAAGAAGCCTGCAGGCATCGCTGGACTAGATTAATAATTGCTGGAGTCCACTGAAAAGAGAGTGCAGGGCTAATTTCTTTACGAAATGGCTCACGTGAAGGTGGCAACCTACCAGTGTGCCCAGGGAGCCCATCTGTACGTGGCTGAGACGCAGCGCTCCATCCCGCTCCCACTGGGATTCCTATAGCCATCCCAAGCAGAGCCGGGTGCTGGGACAGTAACTGCCCCCTGAATCCCATGCTTGCCCAACTGGCTCAGTTGCCAGCCCTTCTTGGGCTTTTCTTGATGTTGATTTATCTTCCAGAAAAGATCTTGGCTGAAATACTGTCAGTGATGGTACATTAATGTGTATGGACAAGAGCCTCGAGCTCGTGAGGAGCAGAATTAATTGGTTGGGGTGAGGTGGACCCTGCAGTTACACTGGAGCCACTGGAAGACATGGGGTGAGTTGCCTCCTGCTGTGTGCGAGAGCCCCAGGCGTGGGCAGCACCCCGACAAGGCCGTGAGGCTCCCTGGGCGAGTGGCAGAGCTGGTCCCAAAGCAAAAATAACCCCCTCCATCCCGTGCTGCCCACTTCTGGGCCACCTAGTCCTCCCCAGGCTTTGTTTTATTTAAATAAATACAAAAATCATCTTGGCAACCGTTCCTTTTTGAATCCCGAGGGTTCCGTAGCATCGGCAGGAAGGTGGGGCAGGACCCAACTGGGTGGCACCTGCTGGGGCTTGTTTGCGGCGAGAGCCGCTGCATGAGCTGTGCCAGCCCAGCAATTGCCTACGGATGGTCTCGTGCCAGAGCCAGAATGCTTTTCCGAGGCCAGTTGGGTTAAATCGGAGGAAAAGCAACCGTTGGGCGTGTGGATGCCATTCTCTCAGCTGGGACAGCCCCGTAGGCTTGTATCCAAGTGGAATGATCTCAATGGTGGGTACCGTTGTCGCAGAGGTTGGTTTTGGTCTGGTGTAGCTCGGGTCTGCTGCTCGGCGAGCTCGTGTGGTGGTGGGAAGGGCTTCCGGGAGCTCACACCAGAAACCTGGCTCCATCCCAGCTATTTGGTTAAACTTGGTGTGGACGAGGTCCCTGCTGACAGCTTGGTTCAGCTCTAGTTTCAGTTGATGCTCCACAGTCAATGGGAAACTCGTGCGATGTGTTTAGTGCCTGAGATTCTCACCCACCTGCGTGGGGACCCCAAAATCGGATTCTGTGCGCCCGGAGAGTGAGTGGAAATAGGTGAACTGTGATTAAAATCAACATTTTGCCTGTTACCTGTGTTGAATCTTAAGAGGGTTTTAATCGACTCTCCCTGTCACCGGGGCTGTGCGAGCACCGGGCAGAGGCAGCGGTGGCCGTGGTTGCTGGAGCGTTGGTGTCGGGGGACGGGTGAACTCCAGCCCGTGCCGGGGAGGGAGGGGATGCTGAGGGATGGTTTGGTGGGAAGCCTTTCCCTGCCGTCCCAGGCTTCGCTGGCAGAGCAGACAATCAGAAGTGATGCATTTCCCTTGATTAATTAAGCTAATGGTTATCTGAAAACAAAAAAATGGCATGGAAGAGGAGACGCATGCTCAGAATGCAAAATGTGATTTATGAAAGGGGAAGTGCGGCTCGACAGACAGCGGCAGGAGCCAGTGCAGGAGCGGGGCTGGGCCGGCGCTCGCTCTGGGGCAGAGTCTCCGCAAAAGGAGAACTTCTTCTCTGGCCAGACAAAGGTGGGTGAAACCAAGGGGGTCTCTCGCAAATGGTAGGATGCGCCTTTTCAAGGTGGGCTTGCCACCTCCTGACCAAAGCCCCCAGCACCGCCGCTGCCGTGGTGAGCCGGGGTCAGCAGCTTCCTTCTGTCACCCGTAGGTGTGCGAGACTCTTGGCGATTCATAACCCTTTGCAGGTTGACAGTGAGCTTAGTTCATGAACATCTTAAAAAAAAATGGATTGTGTCACGTTGTCTATTTTTAAGGAAACAACGTCCCTCCGAGCGTGTGCTTTCGGAGCTTCCCTTCCCTACGCCCACCGCCGCTCCACGAGCCGTGGAAGCACCTACAACACTGTCCCTGCTGGCAGGAGCTGTGGTTTGTTTGAGGCACCATTTCCCGGAAACCACATAGCCAGATATTTCTTGGTTTAATAGTTCGATCGTGTTTATCACGACTCCGGCAGCTTCCTGTGCAGTGAAAGGTGTGATAAGTAGTTACTGGTTTAAAAGATACACCCTCCCCTTGCTTTGCGCCAATTGGCTGGGGAGGTTTAAGGGTGGGGGGGATGAATTACTTATTCATTCCGCTCTCTTTCCGTATTAAGTGCATCAAACCTAAATGCCTGTTACCGAGCAAATTAATGCGAAGTCCACTATGACTTCCAATGGTTATCAAAGTGATCCGGGATGAGATGGAGCGTCACCGCGCTCCATTAGGAAGACTGGTGTGCGCTGCATTTAATGTATTTCCCAGGAATGCGTTAACCTCTGCTTGGTTTGGATTTATTCCAGAGAAACATTTGCTGATTTAGAAAGGGAATTTGTGTTCGTGTTTTAGCTCTCGTGAAAGGGTCTGATGCATCCACCTATACCCGGCCGTGCTGAGATGGGGGGGCTGCAAATTTGTGCTGCAAACCTCCTTTCGGGTTCTCCCCTCCCTGGCTGTGGTGGTACCAGTGTCCGGACCAGCACTGGGGTTTGAATCCAGCCGCCATCCCTCCCTCCCTGAGCTGTGTCGCCAGCGATTGCCACGTCCCTGAGTGGTTTCAGCAGGCGTTGGTGCTGTCCCCGCTCCACGGGAGGTGACAGAAACACCATCCCCAGGGGATGGACACGGGGCAGCTGCCAGGATGGGCCCTGGGGCTTGGCAGAAGAGGTGGCATCTCTGGGGTAAGGATGCTGTTAAGGAGAAGGATGTTAAATAAACACATGACACGGAGCTGACATCTTTTAATCAGAATAAGAAACAGCCTCGTGGGGACCGGGAGACTTCCAGGTCCAGACTGGGAATGAGAGGGGCTTTTCCCTGGAGAAGGGCAGATGATGTAAGTGGCCACATGCGGTGGGGAGCAGAGGATTTCCCAGGCGGTGGGGGCACTGGATGCTTTTGCTCATACGTGGGTGGGGGCAGCTCCTCCAGCCAGTCATTGAGTGCATTTTGTGGGGTTTTTCCTTTATTTTTCCTGTTGTTCTCTCCTTTCGCTACGTGATGTCGGGAGCTGACTGTGTGACTTTGCTGAATGTGGTGGCCTCAGCATCTCTCCCCCGCTGGAGAAGCCAGCGACAAGGTAAAGCATTCATGGTCACATTGAGGGTGCGGGGAAAGCCAGCTCTTCAGGCTGCGTTTTTCCAGGCCCATCCCCTTGAGCATGGCGGGGGCTGCACAGTTTGGGCTGCTCTAAACCATTTGAACTAAAACTGTGTCCGGTGGGACTGGACCAGCAGGAGGGGCCTGCCATGGAGGATTTTTGCTGGATTTTCCCTGGGGCTGGTGTCCCTCTGTCTGGGAGAGCGGCTGCGGGAGGGGGACACCAGCATGCAGCCCTCCCCCTAACGAACCAGGGTGGCTGGGCGAGGGGGACGCGAGGGGGCTTCCCCTGGTTGTGCCCCGTCCCTGAGCCTCCTCGCCTCCCCCATCCCGTGGGGCTGCCTCTGGTTTGAACAGTCGAAAACGCCTGGCGGTAGGAAATCCTCAGTCTCCTCCGCAGATAAGATCATTTGGATTCAGCCCAGATTCATGCGAGATCTGTGTTGGGAGGAGACGACCGCAAGGACACTGCTCTGTTTACGTTTGCACCAGAAGAGAGGAAAAAGGCTCCACAGCACCGGGAACCGCCCGGAGCATCTCCAGGCACTCCCAGAGCCTCGGCGAGCAGTTCTGGAGGGTCCCCTGTGCGCGGGAAAGCTCCCGCCTGCACCCTGAGCTGGGGAGAATCCAGTTAAAGGCAAAACGAAGCAGCTCCTGTGTCCGTGAGGTGGCTGCCACCAGCAATGCCTGACCCGACCATGGCCCTGCTGCGTGGCCGGCCTTGGGCAGCGTCAGTGCGGCGAGGAGGAACAGTCGTGTGAGCGGGATGTGGGATGGAGGAGATGGGGGCTCAGCTCCTGGGCCCCCTGATTGTTGCAGGAAGTGACAGGGGCAGCGGAGGGGGTTGGATGACGTGGGAGAGGAGCCGTGGTGGCTGTGGCTGGGTGCTGTGCATCCTGCTGGAGGAGGGGACGGGAAGGAGAGAGGGTCCTGGTGGTGTAGGTGCTCGTGGGAGCCGTCCCTGGGTCTGTGCCAGAGCAGGAGGTCTCATGGGCACTGAAGGGGTGTTATTGCATGACAGACCTTGGGGTGCAAACGGGAGAGAAAGGAGGGTCTCTGTAACAATGACATTTTGGGATAGGCACTGGTGAGGGGGCTGAGGGTGGCTGGGGTCTCTCCCCCTTGGTCTGGGACCTGCCAGTGCCCCCCGTGGCAGGGCAAGATCCCAGGCTCACCCGGGAGCAATTTGCTGGCACCTACTGAAGTCGTTTCTCAGAGGGAGCCGTCAGTTCAGCTGACACCTTGATGTAGTTTAAAGCAAACTGCAAACATGAAGATTTATTTTTATCGAGCGAGCAGGCATATAAAACACGCTGTGCAATGCAGCGCAGCCTGGCAGGAAGCACCCTGAATCCCAAGAGTCGTGACTTCGGCACGCCGGCCATGCGCCGTCCCTGGCCAACCCTGCCGAGAGCAGCCCCGTGGGGGTTTAAGGGTGGGGAGAGAAGAAAACTTAATCACCGACTGCCAAACCCTCCAGGATCGCTGTCAAACACCAGGACCCTTTCGCAAGGTGTTTTTGCGCTGGCACCAGTTGGGGTGACAGATCCTGACCCAGCCAAGTTGCTGAGGTGGAGCTCCACCAGTGTTACTAGCTCTCTGTCCCCGGGGAGGTACTGGGATGGGGGTACGATCACATTCCCGTTTTCCAGGGGGTTTGTACGTTGCCACGACCCAAGTGTGGACGCAGCAGCTTCTGTGGTATTGCTGTGCTTCAGTCAGAAGTGCTTAGTTAGAGGTGAGAAAGGGAATAACCTGAAGCTTTAGGGGATATTGCTGTTGTGCTGTAGCAGCCAGGGCAGAAGAGTCCTACAGATAGAGAAAATAGATTAAACGGACTTAGATATTATTATAAAATGCATTAAGAGGAAGCCTGAGTGGAGGGTCTGAGCTGATGGAAGCTTTAACAAACATGTATTTAATGTTGGCTATAAAGACTAAGCAGGAATTCTGGTTGTGCCAATGTAAAGCCACATCTCCTGCTCTCCTGGGAAGCCACTGGAAGCTCTATCTTCATCTGCCGTGGGGATGAGCCTGGCGTGTACAGCACAAGGAACGGTGGTGTTCGGCAACAGCCATGAAATGAGCCGCAGCCCAGATCTTCCAGAGGGAGCAACCTGCCCCTGCCTGGGGTTTTGCCCAGAGACGGGCCCTGGGTCACTCGGGTTTGCCCCGTTCCCCTCACTGATGGCCAGCGTGGCCACCCCATTGCTGCCGTTTGTGAAGCACAAGAAGAGGACAACCAGGATGACTCCAACGTCAGAAGTTGCTTCTCGGCTGGAGCTAAAAATGGGGAATTACAGCCCATGGGCTGTTCTGAGAGCTGTGAGCAGCAGAAGCCGGGGTGGAAATTCGGACTCAACATTTCCCTCCTGGCCAGTGGCAGCGATGGCCGGGCGATCACCAGCTCGGGGCTGGCCAGCGGGCACCGGGCCGGTCCAGCCCGGCTGGGATGATGCTCCACGGTGCCATGTCACGCCGGGTGGGCATCGCCACGCCAGCCCCGCGACAGGATCTGTCCCAAGCCGCTTTAGAGAGTAAGAAACCGGCTCCGGGGTCGGGGGGGGGGCACGAGCAGCCGGCGGGGTGGCGAGCCGGCGGGCTAAAATGGCCACGCTGGGCTGCGGGCGTGGGCTCTGCCATGCGGCAAGGGTTAACACACACACACACCCCCCCCCTAAAAGGCATGCTGGGAAAGGGGGCGGCAAAACTGCACCGGGAGAACGGGGGCGGGGGGGGGGCGGCGGCGGGCAGCGCTCCCCGGGCTGCCCCCGGCGCTGGGCAGAGAGCAGCGGGGGGAGCCTGAAAATGCCCTTTGTGTGAGCTTGGACGTCGTGGTTTCAGAAGATGGGGGCTCGGGGCTTGTTTTTTTCTTTTTCTCCCCTTCTCTTGGAGCCGAATCTCCGGGTCTGCGCCTGTATCTCCATCTCCCGCTTCCCGGGGGCAGCGCGCCCGCTCCCACCGCCGGTGCCCCGGGGGGGGGGGGGGGGAAATGCCCTGCACAAACCACTGCCCGTGGAGCCCCTCAGAGCTCACAGTCGCAGGGAGCTGAGGAAAGAGATAATTTATATTTTGTTTATTAAAAAAAAAAAAAATAATAATAAGAGCTTCAGATTATTTTAAATACCAACTGTATTGGAGAGGGAAGGTTTGTTGGGTATCAGGGAGCCACCGAAGCATCTCAAAGCACAGAATAAATGGTAATTTTTACATATGCTAGTAAATGTTAATTTTCACATATGTTAGTAATTCCACATGGCCTGAAAAAATGAAGGATGAAGCGTTGTCCCCGAATGTACCCATCCATTTGCAGTGCGGTGCAAGCCAGGCTGTCATTTTAACATCAGGAATGTATTTTACAGCCACTGCCCTCTGCGTGCGTTGGGTCCAGCCGTGACACTACCCTTCCTCCGCCTGTGTCCCTCTGGCACACGAAGTCACCAGCAACAGATAAAACAGGGGGATATTCATTGTGGGTTATGCAGAGGAGACGCTGTGGTGGTCAGACACCGGAGGTGCCTTCGCTCTCCCCGGCTGGCTGGTGGAATGATGTCTTATCTTGAGTTTAAGGGCTCAACCTGACCCTGAGCCATTTTTAACCCGAGGTGGGAAGAGCCCTCCCTGGGTGTCCCTCTCCGCTTTGAAAAATCCCTCACTCGCTCCACGCTATCTGCTTTCCTGATGCTTTTCATTCTTGTACCTCTGCCACCTGAAGCAGACCCACTTTCCCAGTGTTTGATCCTCTGCTTCTTGAAGATGCTTTAACTCTCTGGACTCAGAAATAACTCCCAGCAAAGGCAGCGCCGAGACCCAACAGGAGGACATCTAATCTCATGTATTACATTTCCATAGTTTGTGCTGCAAGCAGCAATTTGTGGTTCGGCAGCAGCGGCTGAGTGGAGAGGAGCATTATCACAGGAATTCCTTCCATCTCTCGCCTGACGATGTGACAAATAAGTCTTGACCGTGGCATTGTCTTTTCTGGTTTCGAACTAGTAGGCTTAACTCTTTTTTTATTATTATTATTATTATTTTTATTTTATTTTATTTTATTTCCCTGGAAAGGCAATTTTACCTTTGCCTTGTGCACCTCCTCTCCTCCCCCTAAATGAGGATTTGCCGCAACACCCCACGCTCTCGGGGAGCGGAACGCCCGGGTGGGCGATGGCACAGAGAGGCCGCGAATAGAAGTCGTGTCCCCCCCCCCCCCCGCGGCCGCGGGCTAGCGAGGGTGGCCAGCGAGGGGTGCAGCCGGGCGAGCTGACTTTCCCAGGGCCGGGGATTCTGTACTGGAGGGACAGGGACAGCGTCCTCTCGCACAAGGATGCGGTGACCGGAGGGGCTGTTGCAGAGAACCAGCCCGGCAACCTTTCGGTGCGGGGCTGCGGGGCTCAGCCACCCTTCGGGGGTCGCGGGACGTTCCCCCGCCGGCGAGAGTTGGGATCCCAAAGTGCTCCCCCCTGCCCTTTTCCTGGAGAGTGGCCGCAGGAGGAACCAAGGGCTGATCCTGCTCCGGGGCCGGGGGTGGGGGGGTCCCGGCCGGGCGCTGCTCCCCCGCCAGCACCGGTGCGGGGAATTGCGGTCGGGGGTGGCTCTGTACCCGCACCCGTCTCTCTTCGGGGAGCAGCCTGCCTGGGGGGGGGGGGGGGGGAAGGGGGTTCAAATGCAAACCTCCGGAGCAAGGGCCGGCGCCTACAGCCGCTCTCCCGGCCCCGCCGTGCCACCGGGCACCGGCTCCAGCCGTGGCCTGCGCGGAGCTGTGTCACACGGAGGGCCGGGGACAGGGACGGGGACAGGGACAGGGACAGGGAGAGGGACAGGGACAGCACCGCCAACGAGGAGGATTCCCCGTGTTTGCAGGGGAAATTCAAGGCAGAGCAGGCTGGCGGTACTGCCTCGGTGTGTGGCACTGGTGAGCCCGCTTTCGCTCGTACCGGAGTCTCCGGGAGCTCAAAAGAGACAGTGAAATATCGGCGAGGAGTCGGGGAAGGGGCCGGGGGGCGACTCGGGGGCGCGGGGACCCCGGGAAGCGGGAGGCGGGGGGGGGGAGCTGCTCGGCGTCTCAGCGGGAAGGTTCAGGACATTTTGTTCATCCCGTAAACCTCTGCTCGGGGAAGAAATCCAGGGACTGGGCTGAGCTTTCAGCTGGCAAATGAAGACACCACAGGATCCAGCGGCTGAAGTCCGCACCAGCAGTAGCTGGAGCTGGAACGCGGTGCCATTTTCACCGCGTCAGAAAAAAAAAAAAATTAAAAAAAAAATAAAAAAATAAAATAAAATAAAATAATCCAGGTGGGAGAGCAAAAATCGGGGCTGCTTGGCATCGCTCTGAGCCCTGCTGCCGTTCAGCTCCGGGCTGCTACGGCAGGATTTAAAAATGCAAGGGGTGTAATCCCCAGCCTGTGGGACAGGGACGGGCAGTGGGTGATTACACTGCCCCCCCCCCCCCCCCGCCCCCCTGTCTTAAAACGACCACCCCCCGCACCAATATTTTTATACACCCCTGTGATCCGCCTTGCCCTGCTGGGTTTGTACCTTTATCAGCTTTGACTTTTATGAGATTAATTCCTTCTCTCCAGGCCACTCGAGTGTTTCGAGGGCGGCCGTGCCCGCACACCACCGCACACCGACCCCTCGGCGTGCCCGCCCGAGCGGAGCGGGGTGCGGGACCGGCGGCTGCGACGCGGGGCTCCCCCTTCCCGGGTGCTCCCACACGCGGCCGCGGTCCTTGCGGGTCCCCGTGGTGCGTGTCCAAGTGTCCGCGGGGAAGCGGAGCGGAGGTGGGACACCCCCCGCCCCCTCGGGGTCCCGCGTGGGACACGCTGCGCTGTTTGCAGCGGGACGGCGGGGAGGGGAGAGCGGGGACGGGGGGAAGCACCGGCTCAGACGACGGCGAGGGTGGGGGCCCCGGAGGTAACGTGGGGAGGGGGGAGTTTCGCCCAGGAGAAGCTGGAGCGGAGCAGGTCAGAGACCGGGGATCCGCCCCGAGTCGGTGCAGCAACGGGGGCTTCGCAACGGTCCCGGCGTCGGGGGGAGCCGCACCGAGAAACCGGGGAGTTGGCAGGGACAAGGTGACCTGCTGGCGTGGCCCCAGCGGGCGTCCAGCGCCGGGGGCAGGATGAGGCCCCCTCCCCCTCCCCCCTCCCCCCTCGGCAAACACAGGACGGGCGGGAGGTACCGGGGACACCGGCTGCGTCCCGCCACGGGACGAAACGTCCCGCGGTCCCGGGCAGGAGCGGGAGGAAAACGAAACGGGGACGAGAAAGCGGGGGAGAGCCGAAACCCGGCCCGGTTGGGGCGGGGGCCGGCCCGGCGGGGCACGGGATGCCCAGCCCGGTTGCTGCCGGTCCCTCCCGGCCCGGTGAGGCGCGGCGCGGTGCTCACACCTGCATTGCAGCAGTGGCGGGGCGGCGGAGCGCTGCCGGGCCGGCGGGCTCGGCTCTCGGCGCGGCGCTGCATTGCAGCACTGCGGGAGCCCCCTCCTTCCCCGCTCCCTTCTCCGCCCTTCGCCGCCCCTCGGCTCCGGAGGCCCGGACCGGGCCACGGACCGGCCCCGCCGCCCTCCGCTCCCGCTCGCACGGGGCATCTTCCGTTCGGGTCTCCCGCGGCGGAAGACAGCCCACCCCCCCACCCCCCCCCCCGGCCCGGGAATGCAGCCGTGGGGCGGGGGACACGCACCCACCACGTTGTGTCCCCTGGTTGGTGTCTGTCGCCGGCGTTCACCAACCCCCGCGCGGGTGGAGGGACCGGCCCGCCCCGTCGGGGCAGCCGCCGTCCTGCCCGCCCGGCCCCGCACCCCCCGGCACGGCCCCGCGGCTCGTCCCGGCTCCGCACCGCCCGCCCCACCGGGCTGGCCGTGCTGGCCGTCTCGCCGGGTCCCCCGGCCTCGCGTGGGCCACGCGCCTCCCGGCGCCGACCCCACGGGCTTCCCGCGAGGGCGTTTGGGCTGATCCCGCGGGGAGCCGAGACCGCCACCGGGACCGGGCAGGGCTGAAAGGCGCCGTACCGGGCGGCCCAGCCCCGGGGCGCACCCTCCCCGACGGGACGGGACGGGACGGGACCGTGTCTCCGGCCGTCGGGGCACTTGCGCTGCCCGTGGGGCGGGCGGAGGGAGGCGACTAGCGCCGCATCCTCGGTCCATCGGGAAGGGAGACGGTGCTCCGGGCACCCTCGCCTGGGGACAGCGGCCCGGGGACCGGCGCCAGCCCCGCGTGACCGGGTCCCGCGTGGACCCAGACAGCCACGACCCGTGGCTACTGCGTGCTCGGGGCGCGAAGGGGAGCGGGGCGATCCCGGTGGGATGGAGGCGGCGACGGCCGGGCGTCCCGGGACCTGCCCCGCTGCCCGGTGCGGCGCCGCGGGGGCAGAGGGGAGCAGGGCCGCGGGCCGGGGGCGGGGGGCGCCCGCCCCGGCGCAACGGGGGCCCGTTCCCAAGGCTCCCGCTCTGTCTCTGCTTTGGGAAAACGCCAGCACGGTAACAAAATGGCGGGGAAAGGGTGGGATTGTCACGGCGAGCCCTGCAGCGAAGCCCGCCCGGCCCTCGGCACCGCCCGGTCGGGCTCGGAGCGTCCGTGCCGGCGGCAGGAAGCGGGGCGGGGGCCCCCCCCGGGCTGTGCCGCCGCCCGGCCCCGCCGCCCGGCAGAGCTCCGGTGGAGACGCAGCTGCAGAAAATGGCTGCTCGGCGGAGCCCGCTGAATCCTGCCATTGGGGGGGGGGGGACGGGGGACGGGGGACGGCGCGGAAGCAGCGCAGCCCTCCCCGCCGGCCGCGGCTCCCCCGGGGAGCCCCGGGGGAGGCGGCGCGGGGGGCGGCCGGAGGCTCCGCGGGGCGGCGGGACCGGAGCGGAGCCCGCGGGGCGGCGAGGCCCGGCGCGGAGCCTCCCCGGCGGGGCCTCACCTGCGGCGGGGCGGGGGTGGGGGGCGCGGGGCGTCCCGCACCGATCACGCCCGGCCCCCCACGGCGGCGGGACGGCACGTGCCGGCAGCCCCCGCCCGGTGCCCGCCGAGGCGGAGGGCAGGGCCGGCTGCGGGCCCGGGGGCGGTGCGGCGGGGGGGCTGGCCGGTCACCTTCCGCAGCCCGCCTGGCCGGAGGTGCCCCGCAGCCGTTCCCGCAGCGCCCGGTTTAAAATAAAATAAAAAATTAAAAAAATAAAAATAAAAATAATAAAAAATATTTTAAATATAAAATAATTAAAAATTAAAATAAAAAATATAAAATAAAATATATAAAATGGAGCCGGGGCGGGAGCGCGGGCGGGGGGACGCGGCTCGGCCACGGCACCAGCTCCGCGACGAAGCCGCAACGAAAACTCAGCCCTGCGGCCCCGCACAGTGCTGTCGCCCCCCTCCCGCCACGGCGGCCGCCCCCCGGCTCCTGCTCACGGGACCGGAGCGGGTACGAGTGGGTACGCGGCTGGCGTCCCCCGCGCAGCCGGAGGCTCGTTCCCCGCCGGTGTTCTTTGCGAGTGTCCGTGGGGCGAGGGGACGTCCCCAAAACGGGAGTGTGGGAGCCGGGCTGGGGGTGTCCTCCCCCCACGGGAGAGCGGCGGCGGGGGGTCGGGGCGGGCTGTCGCGGCCGGTCCGCCCTGTGGCGACTGGACACGGGAAGGCGCTTTGCCGCGCCGGGGGTGCGCGCAACCCGCGTGGCGCCGGCGTGCGTGGCAGCCGCCGTCCTCGCCGCGGACGGTCCGAAGGACGCCGGTGCTTCCCGGGAATCCCCCGCCCGGAGCAGCCCCCCCGCATCCGAGCATCTCTGCGGGAGGAGGAGGCGAGGGGCCGGCTCCGCCGGTGTGTGAGCCCCGCAGAACGGTCACCCGTGTCCGCGCAGCACCGCGGCTCCTCTCTCCCCCTGCCCACGCGTGGTCCCGTGTTGCCGCTGGCCGGAGAGGAGCGGGGGGGCCCACCCCGTTCCGGGGTCCCACTGCGACCCGTCCGCCGCGGGTGGAACGGACACGGTCTCCTCGGTGACCTGCGGTGCGGGTACCGGGACTGGGCAGGGACCGGCGGTCCCGCCGCACTTGGAGAGCGCCGTGGGCGCCCGCGGTGCCGTCGGTGCCCATGGAAGACGGCGCTGCGTCCCCTCCTCCCGCAGCCTGCGGGACCCACAGGAGCAGCCGGGGCCTCGGGCAAGGCGGGGGGCCCCGGGGGAGGGGGCGCAGTGCGGGGGGGTCCCTTCAGGGGTCACCCGTGGGAGCGGGGGTGTCGGCTCCCTCCCTACACCCCCGGGGGGTCCCGGCCCCGCGCGGGGGGGGGGGGAAGTGGGGGGGGGCGGGGCCGTTCCACTCGTGAGCGCCGGTTGCTGCGATACCGACGGGCCAATGAGCGCTCACCAGCTCACCCCGGGCTCCGGCACCGCTTCCTTATATGGTGCGCGCCGTCCGCGGGGCGCCGCGCTCATCGCCATATAAGGGCATGAACCTAAATACAGCATCTACCTTGGGCGGGGTGGGCGGGGCCGGGCGGCGGGACGGGGCGGGCGGGGCCGGGGACCGGGGGACCGGGGACCGGGGGCCGGACCCCGCCGCTGATGCCGCCCCCCGCCCGGGGGAAGCCGCCGCCGGTCATTAGGTGGAATGGAAATGGGCCGCGTTTTCACCTCTAATTGCTTTTGTTAAAAGCGCAGTGGCGGGGCCGCGCGCGGGCGGGCGGGGGCGGGCGGGGACAGACCGGGGCAGGGGTAGTGACAGGGCCAGGACGTTCCCCTCGCACCCCGTGTCATCTGTCACATCCCAGATGAGATCACACACACACACACACACGTTCCGGCAGGACCGCCGCCACCGGCGCCGCGGGGCCGGGCAGCGCGGTCCGGCCCGCCCCGGCGGGGCCGTCGGGTGGTCCCTGCCCACTCGTGGTGCTTCCGTGACCGCTGCCGCCGGAGCCGCGAGGGAGCAAATTCGTCCTTCTGCCGTCCTTTGCGGCACCGCCGTGGGCAGCAGCGCGGGGGGGACGGAGCCGCACCGGTTAGAACCGGGGGCTGGCTCCCGAAACGTCGTTTCCTCCACCCGACGCAGCGCTCGGGTCGGTTCCTCCTTCTCCCCCCTCTGCAAACAACTCGTATTTATGTTCCTACAAATAATCAGCAAATTTATAAACCCGGGAAACAAAAGGTCTTTTGTGCAGAGCGCTGGCGGCCTGGAGCGGGACGATAGAGCGGCGTCCCCCGCCTCCGCCCGCCTCGCCCCCGGGAACGGCCCTTTATTCGCCCGGGGGCTGCGGTGCGACCCGCGGCGCGGAGCAGCGCGGCTTCAGGGGGGCGGCCCCGGGGCGACGAGCGGCTCTCGGTGCGCGTCGGCACGCCTGGAAACGGGGAGTCGGTCGGTGCTTTGCCGCGGGCGCTCCCCGCGGTGGGGCGGGGGTGGGGACCCCGCTGCTCAGCCCCGGCGGAGCAGGGGGGTGTGCTCGGGGCACGCCGCCCCCCCCGGACCCTGCCGGCGAGCGTGAACCAGCGAGTGCCGGGACACGCGTGGGGCGGCTCCCACGAGCAATGCCGACGCGGGAGGCTCTCCGACGTTTCGCGGGTGTGTGCTCCGGCGGAGGACCGCGGCTGCTCTCCCCGTGGGGACCGCGGAGGGGAGACACACACACACACACCCCCCCCGCCCCGCCCCGGGTCCTGGCACAGCTCCCGGGGCCCCCTGCGGGCGCTTCGCCCTGCTGAAGCCCGCAGTGCGGGGGGGCTCCCGGGGGCGGCGGTGCCCCCCGGGGGTGGCGGGACCGCCGCCGGCTGCGCGGCGGCCGCAGCCGCCATTTCCAGTAGGACGGTGCCACCTATGGAAAGCACCTGGAATTAATCGGGCCGGCGGGGCCGCACCGGGAGGCGTCGCCTTTCCGTGGGGCACCCTGGGGACGAGCCCGGGCAGCGCCCGCCGCCGCGCCCGCCGCTCCCCGCGCCCGCCTCCGGGGGCCGAACCGGGCCGAGCCGGGCCGGGGGGCGGCAGAGGGGGCTCGGCCGCCCCGGTCGGCGGGGCCGTTGCTGTCCTTCAGCACCGCTGCCCCGGGCCCGGCTGCCCCCGGGAGGATGCTCGGCTCGGTCCCGGGGCGGCGGAGTGGCCCGAGGGAGGGCGGCCGCGGCGGCGGCTGCACTTCCACGGGACGGTCCCTTCGCCGGCTGGTCGGCGGTAACCGGGGGATAACGACCAACGGAGCGGAGAGCAGCGGCCCTGACCCCACTGCCCCGGCCCGAGCCGGGGTGCTCGGCGTGGTCCGGCCCGCACAGCCCGGGTGGGATCTCCCGACTCGGAGGCTCCACGGAGCGTGTCCCGCAGGGGACCGCGTCCTGTCGCGACAGCTCCATCCCGAGCCCCGGCAGAGTGGGAGCAGCGCCGGGCACCTGGACGTGGGGGGCTCGGCCGGAGGAAGACGAGGGGAGGCTCCGGGACGGGCGGAGGGCGGCGGTGGAACCGCACCACTGCGGGGGGGTGGAGGGGGAGAAGAGCGGACCGCTCCGCACCCGCGCAGAACGGTGACCGGCGGCCGTCCCGAGGGGAACTCTCCGCCCTGGGGGAGACCCCCCGGTGCTGCCTGTCCCAGCTGCCCGCCCGGCACATCCTGCCCGCACCCTCCGTTCTCGCTGCTCCCTCCCCGTGCCCGCTCCCTTCCACGGCCCCGCCAGCCCCGCCGGTTCCAAGGGAAGGGGCAGCAGCCGTGCCCGGTGCCCTCCCGGGGTCCGCCGGACTTGAGCCGTGCCCACCGGGACACGTTGCCTGCGTCCCCGCCGACCGTGGGCGCCGAAGCCGCCGGCGAAGCCCTGCCCGGGCGTAAATTCGATGTCAAACACGTCGACGCGAAAACTTCCTCGCACAGGAATTCCTGAGCTGGTGGGAGTGGGAAGAAACGACCCCGCGGGGACACCGCTGCCCGGGCGCCCCCCGAGATCTCCTGTCCCCGCAGCGGGGGGACAACGGCCGCCCCCGCCGGCACTTGGGGGGTGCCGGGGGTCGGGGCGCACGTTTCCCACGAACGGGGTGGGAAACGCGGGCGGCCCGGTCCCGTCTGCAGCCACCCCACGTGTGACCGCAGCCCCGTGCGTGACCCCGTCTCCGGGCCCACCCTCGGTCCTGGGAGAGCCGGTTCTGCCCCGGCCGCCCCCTCCCGCGTGGGTGCAGGTGCGGCAGACCGGGGCCGGTCTCTGTCTTCCCGCTTCGCCCCGAGCTGCACGGAAACGAAAAGGCAGCGCGTCGGCGGCCGGGCTGCCCCCCAGCCCGGGGCAGAGCCGGGGGGGGGCGGGGGCTGGCGGTGTCGTGGGGTCCCCGGGTCCGCGCCCGCCCCGCCGGGACAGCCCGGCACCGGCCCGGGGGAGCGCCAATTTGCGCCGAGGCTCGTCCCGGCTCCATTCACCCGCCGGCGGAAGGAATCGTTTTCCCGTCCGGCTCGGGAATGGGACCGGGACAGGAGAAGCTCGGAGCCGAACCGGGCGGCGGGGAGGGTCGGGAATCCGGGGCCGGCCGCCCCGAGGGTGCGGGAGGGCTGTCCACGCACGCGGGAAGCTCGCGTGGAATGCGGCTCCGGGTCCGTCTCTGTCCTGCCCGCCGGTACCCACGGCCCGGGCGGGCTACGGGACGCCTGTCCCGGGACACAAGGTCCGGCCCGGCCGCAGGGTCGGTTCGGGGACCCGCAGGCGCTGGGGGCTGTGATGAGGGGGCGACGTGCTCTGCCCCCGTTCCCCCCGCGGTCTTAGCGCTGGGGCCATGCTCGGGACACCCAGGAGAAGGGGACAAGGGGGAGCGGGACCGTGGCGTAGCCGGGTCTCCGACCGGCTACGGTAGCCTCGGTCGCCGGGGAAAGCGGGCCGGACCGGGAGCTGGGCTGGATCCCAGCCTTCCCCGGCGTGGGTATCCGTGGGGCGGAGCAGCACGGACGCCGGAGCGCCACGGGAAGCCGCGGGGAAGAGCCCGGCAGCGGCGTGGGGATCAGTCGTGCCGGTAGTTGGGTTGGAGCCAGGTCCCTCCCGCCCCGCCGCCGGCCGCGGCTCAGCCGCGCTCGGACACGCGTGTTCGCCCCGCAGCCCCCACGCGCGGCCCCGGGAAGGGCAGTAGCCCCCCGGTTTCGTTGCAAAGCTCGCAGCCGTGGAAACCCCCGCACGGCGAGAAACGATGGGGGGGCCGGGCACTCAGCCCCGCGGCGGCCCGCTGAGCCCCGAAGAGCTCATCGCACGAGTGCCGGCTGGAGGAGCGGAGATGCGGCGGCCGAGGAGTGGATTTGGGGTCAAATGGGCAGAAAGGGGGTTTGCCGCCGTGGCACATGCCCGGGCCGGAGCCGTCCCCGACTTCGCACTGAGCCCCGGGATCTCGGGTCAGGGCCGGGGCCGGCCGGGGCCGGCGGGAGCAGAGGGGGCCACAGGGGCGAGCGGCCCCCCTCGGGCCGAGAGCCCGTGGGGAGCCCGGGCGGCTTCTGCCGTTGACCTCGGGAGCGTGGAGGGCGGTCTGTGCCCGGGCTCCGCTCCTGTTCCCGGTGGCCCGGCCGGGCGCGGGGGGAGGAACGGGGGGGAGTCCGCAGCACCGCGGACGCGCGGCGCGGGGGTCCCCGGGTCCCCTTCGGCAGCGGGAGGAACTGCCCGGGAGAGCCGGGGACGGTCCCGCCCGCCGCTGCCTCGTCCCGCGGCGCCGGGGCGGCTCCGTCCCGCTTCTCCTTCCGGGCCAAGACCCCCACGAACGGCGGCAGCCGGCCCCGGCTCCTCGCCCACGGTTCGGGGGCTCCGGCCGGACCCCCACGCAGCGGCGGTCCCTCCCCGCTGCTTTCCCCGCGCCGTTCTCGTTTGCGTCTTGCCTTCTTCCTGGCCCCCCCCCCCCCCCCCCCCCAGCACCGCAACCGGGGACCCAGCCCCGGCCCGGCGCCGGTCCCGCGTGGGTCACGCCGTGGGACGGAGCGATTCCATCCGCTGGTGCCCGCGCAGGAGGCGGCTGCTCTCCGCCTCCCCCGCTCTCCGTCCCCACGCGTGGCTGTGGGGCTCCGCGGAGCCGCGTAGCGCCGCTCAGGCGGCGGGGCAGAGGCGGCTTCAGCGGGCAGCTCCGCGGCCCCCCCACCCGAGTTCCCGTGAGTCGGTCGGTGCGGGGGGGCTCGGCGCCGGGACCGTGCTTCCCACCTGCACCGGGGGCACCGGCCGCGGAGATGCGGGGCCGGGGAACACACCGTTTCCCGGGCGGCAGCAGCCCCACGGCCACGGGGATGGGCCCCGCTGCGCCGCCGCGGGCGCTACCCCGGGAACCCCGAGCAGCGGAGGGAGGCGGGGGCGGCGGCACCGTCGGGCCCGGGGGGACGATAGCCCCCCCCCCTCCATCCCCGCGCCCCCCGGCCGGGCGTTGCGCCTGCTCCCCCCGGGTCCCTCTTCCACGCGGTGCCTTCCCGGGAGCGCGGTCCGGGCTGCCGCGTCCACGCCAATTCACGAGCCGCGCCCGCGACCGGCCTTAATTAACAACGATTAATTCGATATTAACGAAAATCTCCCCGGGACGTCGCTCGCCGGGGGAAGGAAGGGAGCGAGGGGTGCGCTCCCCCCGCCCGGTCACGCCGCGCCGGGCCGGGCACGCCGCGTAAAACCCGCGTGTGGGGAGGCGCGGGGCTCGGAGCCCACGGGAGCCGCCGGGTGGAAATCGCCCGCCTCCCCCTCCCGTGGGCGCCGTTTCACCCCGGGGGGTGTCTGCCCGCGGGGACCCGACCCATGCGCCTTCCCTGTCCCCCGTGGAGCCGCCGGGATCCAGGGCGCCCACCCGTGTCCCCTCCCACCTCAGGGAAACCGTTGCCTCCGTGACCCGCGTTGGAGGTCCCTGTCCCCTCGGGTGACGGGACCGGACAGGGTTCCGCGGCGGCGGGGAGACCACCGTCACCCGGGACGGGGATAACGCCGGTGCCCTCCAGGTCCCCGCTGTCGGTCCCGGAGTCTCCCGGGGGCCGTGGGTCCCCTCGGGCAGCGTCCCCCTGCCCGCACCCCGAGCAGAGCACGGGGGGAGATGGTCCCGCAGACGTCCCCGCCACGGGTGACACCCCTCTCCTCCCCCTCCCTCCGGCAAACCGGAGCCGCGGGGGCGAGGCAGCGGCGGTCTCCTTTACCGGAGAGGAGGCGGAGCCTCCCCCTCGGGGCCACGCCCATCGTGGGGTCCCCCACGCGCGACCGCGACGGCCGACCGTGACCCTCCCACCCCCCGCCCCCCGCGGGAGCTCCGCGCTCCTTTAACGGGAGAAGAGCGAAAAGGAACGGGGGGGGGGGGGGGGGGCAGGTCCACGGGAGGCCTCGTCCCGCGTGGGTGGGTGTGGGGGGGGTGTCACGGGAGATCGGGGAGCACCGATCCCCACTCGCGGGGGTGTGACCGTGCCCTCCACGCCACGCCCCGCTCCGGGGCGGGGGGGGGGGACACCCCCCCCCCCCGCCCCGGAGCGGGGCGTGGCGTGGAGGGCGTGGCGTGGGAACAGGCCCCGCCCCTCAGCCCCGCCCCACGCTCATGGTGGACGCGGCTCACGTCTAAAAGGGAGGGGGGGGGGAGTTGGGGGGGGGGGGGGGGGGCGTGTGGGTTTTGGAAGAGGAGGGGGGGGGGCGGGACGGGACGGCAGCGCGAGCCAATGCGGCGCGGGCGGAATATTCCACCCGGCTCCGCCAGCAACAAGTGCGGGGGGGGGGGGGTGGGTGGGGGGGGGCGGTGCGGGGAGGGGGGGGGGGGGTGTGTGTGTATGTGAAGAAGGAGGAGGAGGAGGAGGAGGAGGGGGGGGGAGGAGGGGGTGGTGCGGAAGGTGGCG